>NC_065524.1:10823437-10886701 GCF_006386435.1 Epinephelus moara
TTGTGTTGCTATGTGTGGTATTTATTCAGTTTTGGGAAATCACAATGTCTAGAAAGCATCAGTGGCTGCAGCTGACAGGGACAGCTAACACTAGCAGCAAAGCTAACATCAGGACGTCATCTGTTAAAAGCCTCCCGTTGTCGGATACGACATGAAACTACTCCAGTTAACTCAATCATGTTGTAACTAAGACATCCGCTGGAAAAAAAAATTTTTTCACGGACCGTTTACTGAGTTTTTACAGACACCACTAATGGCTAACAGCTAACGGTTAGCCCAGCTAATCTACAATAACCATATTATTAATTACAAAACGTGCACACAGAAATAGTAATGTTTGTTCAGTCATTGTGTTTATAGACTTTACAACCATCAGATTAGTCTAAACGGTGATATATTGACATGAAAAATGTGATATATATATATATATATATATATATATATATATAGCTAAACTCAATAAGGTAAGCAACAAGGCGATTCCCATTAACACAATGGTCAAGAGTGCTGGACCAGAAGTGTCACACAAAAAACTGGTTCTGTTTTGCCTCCATGTTTCCGTTAAAAATAAGGTGACTAGCCTCTGTGTTTACTGTATGGGTTTTGTTTCATGATGATGCTCAAACTATAGGAGCCACTATATTCTCCACTCACTTGATAATTCTCCTATAGGGAGCTTTTTAACCCTCCAATAAATCATTTTAATGCTCCTACTCTCATCTAGTCAAAACACTGAGAGGTGTCGTCCATCATTTATCTGAATACAGTGACAAGAAGTGGGTAGAATGGAGGTGAGAGCTAAGGACAGCACTCTGAACTTACCTGTCTTCTCTACTTTAGATGCTGATATATCCCACTGCCTTGGAAACACTAAAGTATTCTTGGCTTACACAATATGCTTAATAGAGTTTCTACTTGGTTTCATAACCACTTGCTACAATGCTAAAATCAATCAATCAATCAATCAATCAATCAATCAATCAAATTTTATTTATATAGCACATTTCATACAAAGTAATCTCAATGTGTGAAAAAACAGTCCTGAGAGTAAACACCACAGAGGGGAAATAGAGAGACAGAGGCACTAACTATTCATAGGCCTGGAAGAACAGGTAGGTCTTAAGCCTGACTTTAAAGGATGACACACTTGCAGAGAATCTCCGATCATCAGGCAGTTTGTTCCAGAGAGTGGGGCCATGATGGCTGAATGCACCTTCAACAAATTTATTTTGGATCATGGGCACAGTAAGGAGACCACTGTCTGATGATCTGAGGGTTCTGGGGGGTATATGCTGTGAGCAGGTCAGAAATGTATTGAGGAGCCAGACCATCAAGTGCTATGTAAATGGTGAAGAGTATTTAGAATTCTGTATTTTATTGGAAGCCAGTGAAGTGTTTTGAGTATGGGAGTAATATGTTCCGTTTTTCTAGTCCCAGTGAGTACTCTGGCTGCAGCATTTTGAATAAGTTGGAGACGTCCCACCGTCTTTTTAGGGAGTCCCGCAAGAAGGGCATTACAGTAATCTAGTCTGGAGGAGATTAAAGCATTTTTGTGGAGGCTTTATTGTCTACATGATTTATTGTTTCATATCTGTGAAATTAAAGCAAATAAAAGCTTAGTTTCCACTGAGGGAAATGGTTTCAGCTTACAAAAATAGCCAGGAAGTCTGTGTCACAGCAACGTAGTACTTGAATATGGAAGTTACTTAAAATATCCATCCCTACAAGCAGCTCTGTGAGGCTGTACTTAGGCACAGCTGTCGTTTGAGCTTATGGTAATGTCAGTATGCTAACATGCTCACAACGACAGTGGTGTAGTTGTAGCTGATGAGGTGGGTGTACTATTAGGTAGACTGGTAGAGCACCAAGGAGGTAGTTGGAATACTCTCCTGTACATTCCAAAGGATATAATGGATATATTTTGGCTGATAGACATAGACAGAAAAATTTGTATCTTCATGGCTAACAGCCATGAACTAAGGAGGTATAAATTGGGCAATAGGCCCTATAGTCAACTTTTAGTCATCTTATTACTACAACAAAAAAATCCCACTTAATACTACTAAAAAGGTTTTCCTCTGGCTAAAATATAATGCATAGTAGGCTATGCCTTCACATTGCACCTGTCATATTCCTGGTCTCATCCTCCTCCTCATCATTACGACTGGGGTTAGTCTGTCCCTCAGCTTCATTGTCCTTGGGACAGGGAGCACCACGTAACATTAATTGCATGCATCCACAGGAAAAAAGCAAGCACATATTTTCTTTTGGTACAGGTTTAAATTATAATGACTTAACGCAATACCTAGTAGGCTAGTTGGCCTCTTGAACCGGACACCTAGAAGAAATACGCAATTTGCCAAAGCCAACCTTGCACATTACACACTCACGAACGTTAGCTAACGTTAATGCACCTGCTATAATGGCACTGTCGGCTCCAGCTCCGTCTCCGTCGTTAGCAACACCAGCAGTCTCAGCCCGTCAATCAACGCCGCGGCCAAACAGGTCGGTTATTTTGGAGCACTTTGCTGCCTCTTCTTGTAAAGATTGAAGTTTTTATTCGAGTTTTGTCCACACCACCCTTTAGTTTTTTTTTTTTTTTACCGGCTTTATCCATGTTTTCTGTCTAACGATCAAACTAGCTTGGTCTGCCATGAGTAATGATTGATGACTGCGGCTGAGCCAATCAGATTTCAAGAAAAACGAGAGCCTCTTTCGTATTGGAAAAGGGCCACTCTTATCTCCTCCTTCAAGCATCAAAACATAAGATTGACACCTACATTCTCTGAACATCTCACAGCAAACAAACAACATGGGAGGGACGCACATTGCAGTACTGACAGCTAGCAACTAGCTTGACATTCACTAGTCTTTTTTTTTTTTTCTTTCTTTGACCACCAGGCTGGCCCCACCAGCCAACACCAGCCGACGTGATGATTGGCCCACTGGGATTCGTCCCGAACGTCCCAATGACCAATCCGCCATTGGTGTTACCCGTAGAGCCACACAGCTAACGTGGCAAAAAATCCCACACAACTGTACCATCTATGTTTTATCGATAAGAATAAATCCAGATGGGTCAAAAAGTTTGACTCTCGACTCTTCTCTCATTTTTTGTACACATGTGATCATCCAATCTTTCATCGCTGCCTGCCTTGGTTGCACCCTTGGGGCTGTCAAGACACAAAATAGAATATCTCATCCTTTGTCAAGGGGACTCCCACTGCGCACTAGCCACTACCTACTATGTGATTGATCGTCCACCACTGGAGCTTGACCTCAAGACCCAATAGGACTGGATGGAAAGATCAAGGAGGAAAAGAATATAATTAGACAAAACCCAGCCATGGTTAGAACATGAGATCGCAAAATCTGGACACTAATCAATAAAATCAATCAGTAAAAAAGCAGACACAGCTTCTCACTGACCATCTAGTCACAGGGCTCTTTTTTTTTAACAATGGACTGATAGCTGCATTTAAGGACTTTGTGGGTGCCATTATGCTCTCAGTAGGGGCCCAAAGTTAGCTGAGCGCTCATCTAATGCCTTGAGCTGCATTCCTTGCCTCCTTGTAGCCTGCAGTCCACAGGTGATTTAGGATCCCTTTGCTCCTTGTTGCTTCAGATTCACTCTCTAAATAAAATGACAGAGGACAAATTGTATTGCCTCTTCTAGTGCTGTGAAAGCACTTCGCTCTTTCTCTTATCCTTCAACTGTGGCACTTGTGGAAGTGGTGACAGAGTGCTGTTCATGTGTCAAGAGCAGCATCATTCACAAAGCAGAGGAACTGAGTTAACTAGTGAGGAAAATGACAAAGACTGATGATGATGACTGACTGATTTATCCAACACCGCCGATCCAAAGCAAGCTTTCTGTTGTAAGCACAGTTACGATGATAAGCTTTTAGTGCTCTGTACAAATGTGTTTCAGAAAGGTGTCTAAGTGTGTTTTATAAGGTGCTTTAGTGTGTGTGTTTGTGTGTGTGTATGGAAGAGTGGGAGCAAGAGAGTGACGGCAAATTTATATGTTCTAATCTGTTTTTGAAGGGCATGCGCCTGATTTAAAGAGTGGCAGGAGGCTGAAATGTATAGAAGAGGGCAATCAAAAGGCAGGAAGTGCATATCTACTTTACTGTATCTGCAATTTGCAGCAAAGGCTGTACCTTGTGACTGTAAGTGCATGGTAATCTCTTGTAACTGTCAGTTAACATATGTTTTCAACTTTTTTCATGTTGCTGTCGTCACTGTGCGTCACTTCAGGAACCAAGTTCAGCCACAGCAAATTGATCTCTCATCACCTCCAGGTGAAATCATTTCATCCCCAGGTGCTGACAGAGTTTGTCATGGTGAAAGCAATTTTGTACATGTCAAGCGCAAGAGTGATATACAGTTGCAATGATTTAATTTCCCATGGTCCTCTTTGTGACTCATCCGCATTCTTGACTGTAAGTCTTCATGTAGTGAGATAGTTTATATTGTATAACAACACACAAAAACACTTCAGCTGGGCTTATTTTTTTGACAAATGACCTTCCTTTTAAATGAGTATAGTTATATATCACTTAGTACCACCACTTTATGTAGGTACTAACTGTAGGCCTGATCTCCTGCTCAATGAGAGGAGGCTTTGTGTGGTGTAAAACTAACTTTACACTACTACTATTTAACAATGGTAGCATTTACAGGTAGACAGCCAAAAATCTCTCCTAAAAAGATCACTGCTCTTTTATACATCTGGTTATCAGCTGGAGACCAGAAATCTTTTCTCAGCTGGATAAATGCACAACTACTGAATCTGAAAAACAGCTGCACAGTGGTGTACTGGTTAGCATCGTTGGCATGGGGGAGCCTTTCTGTGCAGAGTTGTTATTCCTGTGTCAGCGTGGGTTTTCTTAGGGTACTCCCGCTTCCTCCCACAGTCCAAAGACATGCAGAAAATTTTAAAATTGCCTGTAGGTGTGAATGTGAGCATGAAAGGGTGTCTGTCTCTATGTGTCAGCCCCGTGATAGTCTTTCGACCTGTCCAGGGTGTACCCTGCTTCTCACCCAATGTTAGCTAGGATAGGATCATTGTTGTTGATATGATCTTTACTCATAACATCAATGTATTTCCATGCATTTAAAAGCCTACCGATAACTCTTTCCTGTTGTACATACAACTCAATTCCTCTATCAGGTTTTACCTAACAGTACAGTTTAGAACAATCCATCAAACTACACAAACTATGGCTTCAAATATTTAACATATGAAGCTCAGAGCAACCAACATAGTGTAAAGAACTAGACATAGTCTGTGTAGGGTGGGTGGAGAGGAAAGTGGATGGGTCAAACAAACACAGACTTTCACCCAGGACACAGTTGTTTGTGTCTTGTGTGAAAACAAAACTCAGTGCTATTTTTACGCAAATTCAATACAGCTTGAATGTAACATTATATAACTTAACTGTGTATTTGTCCCATACTGATGTCATGTCACTATGTATTATTTTAAACATGATGTTTTTTTTGTAAACTTAATCAACTTAGTTTTGTTGCCTAAACCTGATCACAACTGTCTGAGAACTTTAAGCCTGTGTTACAAGTTTTACCAAGGAGACAGCTGTGTGTCACATATAGATTTTAAAGGCTGTGACTCATACAGAGGGGTGAGCGTCAGTATTTGATGACCTGGGATGTGAACGCTTTAATGTGTAGGCAAAGGGACAAGACTTTGGTATAGAAAGAGTTCTGGTTTGCATTTGTAGTCCGAGTAGTATTGACCGATCTCATCGCCTGTGTACAGAGGTGGCCGAAATGCAACCTATCAGCTACTGTATGACGATTAATCAGCTTCATTCTACTATTTTAATCTATTTTCATTTATATGCAGATATCTGTTCATAGAGATTAGCTGAAATGACCGGCACACGGAAGAGGAAGTCCTGGCCTTGATATCCGCTGGCTACACCGCCAGTAGTGGGCCACCAATCAAACTGATCAGTACACTCAGTTAGTGACACATTCATTTTAATCTTTGAACTCTGAAAATGTACAGTTCAGCTATAATAGGAAAGGATTAGAGGTTTTAAAGGAATAGTGCACGTAATTAAAATTGTGTCTTACTTTATCAGCTGAAAAACTGTTGATGTTCAAGTCAACTCAGCACAATAAAAATAACACTCATCAAATTAGGTGGCAGAGCTTCATGTAAGCCTTAACACAGCCGCTGACAGGGAAAAATAGATCTTCAGAGCTTCAACTAGAGTTAAAAAAAAGACCAAAAAAGCCTGTTAACAGAATCCAAGTGAATAACTCAACATAAGGCATGGTGACACACAGACCAAATTATTTATTAACTTATTTGACTATAATCTTGAATCTCTCTTCCCTTGCTGATTAGCTGCTTTCATCTTGTCTGTGGAAATGCAGTGACATTTAACTGCTCTGCCTGCTTTTTGATGTTGACAGCAGAACTATTAATTCTACATTAACTGATTGTTTGGCCTCCTGGTGGGTATTACAACAAGGTGGAAACAACATTTACTGCTAAAATGGATAATCTAACATTTGAATTTATTAGTGCTAATTCAGGGTGCGTGCAAAATAAGAGAATCAAAACATAAAGAAGGCATGGGAATCCCTGTAAGCAAATAATGTAATTCTCACAAGTCAGCCCTGCTTTACAAAACAACACAATGAATGCTGTTTTCATGTTATGACTGATTTGTCAGAGCTGTCCATCTTTGAAAGGCTGGGTCTAATTGCTACTGTATAAATATTCCACAACATCTTTTTTCTACGAGATGAAAAAGGACATTAGGACTTTCTATTTCCCCTGCACTTTGAAAGCCATCATTAATTGATAAGATGTCATCATTTTGTCAAGACTTCAGCGTTAATATTTTATCCCAGGAAAAAGGCAAAGGCAGAAAATTGTGAATCCTAATGAAACAGGCCTGAATGAAAAGGCAACGTGTTGTTGGTACCTTTGGGTGATTCAGATGGAAACTAAAAATAAATCTGAATGTCAGTGATAGATTTTAGCTTGAATAGGTAATGAATTCAAATACTTGCTAAATTGGGCTCTAAAATAATTAGTCTTGAGAGATTATATGAATATTCTCATTCACTTGCTGAGAGGCGGGCATTGCCTCAGCACTAATCTCCTGGATTAATTACATTGTTCTGGGTTTATTTGTGAATGTTCCAATCAAGTTACAGAGACTACAAATTACAATATAAATTCTGTTTTGTAATTAGTTTGTTATGATTAGATTATAATAAAGTTCACAGCAAATGTCTGAGGTAGAAGAGAATCTCTGATTTACCACTCCATACACATCATGATGGTGTCCCACAATTATCATCACCCAAGTGAACACACTTGTTTATCTTCTCAGGCTTTCTGTCAACCTGCAGAGCAACCAACTTTGTCACTGGACTCTCATATCTGCATGTACATATAATCGGGTGTCCTCCTGCGTTGATTGTTGACTTTCCAGGACGTCATGTCTGTACATTTACATGCATTGTGTTTTTTCAAAATGCACTTCCGTTTGTGTGCAGGTTATGCTCGTTACATGCACATAGTGTTTTACAAATTAAACTTACAAAGTCAGTAAAACACCTGGTATTTACATTAATTTCCTTGTGCAACGAAAGCATGTGGTTAGGTTTAGAGTAGAAAAAAACATAATGGTTTGGCTCAACATTCACACAAAAAGCAAACAGCTGGCTCCTGGGTGAAAGTGCAGGGTTTGTTGGACCCATATCAAACTGGCACATCACACCGCCACGAAAGGTGCCTTTTTGCATCGGCATCTGACGGCAAAATCACTGTAGTGGTATTTGACGACTTGGGAATGAAAACGGGCTGCCCTTTTTGTGTCTTCCTGATCACACAAACAGAATTAGGAGGCTGTAGAGCGTACCATAAGCAGGGCATGTACGTTTGTGCACCATTGTCCATCTGGAAATAGGTATCAACTAGAATGGATAACAGAGTGTCTAAGTGTAAATTTAAAGCCCAACAATTCATATTCAGAGCAGCATTTTATGACAACCTGTTGAGCCAACATGACCATTCCAGTGGTCAGTGGAACTAGCAGTCGACAAAAACAATGACATAATTAAGCGATAACACATGAGAGGGAGTGATGTTGTACTGTATATTGTCACGGCTGTGATTCGGTCGTAGCCATGATGATATACAGTACAACGTCACAACCTCGAGTGTGATATTGCTTTTATACAACAGTTCAACAACAGCTTAAACAGCAATGCTGAGTAAGGAAATGTTAACAAAAGGTGATGAAATAAAACTATTTAAAGGAGCAAAAAGCGAAATCGTTTCACCGCTAGGTTTGCTGTTGTGCACTGCCTGTAGACCAAAACAAAGTGTGTCATGAGCCACTCCTCCCTCTACCTCTGCTCCCCCTAGCTAGCGGAGGCTAACTGGCTGTGTTTCCCTCCGGTCATGCTGCGGCTAACGCCTCGCCAGCCGCTCCCAGCTAGCTCCGGATTGTTATTGTTCACATGAACGTACATGAACGCGCAGCCGGACCGACTTGTAAACAATGGGCTGGAGATCAACACAGAGAGAGGGTGTGTGAGGTCATGCTATACTCCAGATGAAATTACACCTCTAGTTCTTCACATAGCAATTTTTTAATTCCTTCAATCTAGAAATGATGAATTTCGCTTATTGCTCCTTTAAGTATATTATGTAGCTCCGCGAAAAAAAACCCCAGTCCCCCGGTCTGTTGCCAGGCAACGCAGCACACACACCAGGAACTCACAAGCTACTTTGTATTTACATTGATCTGCAACTGTGTAACTTCGTCCAGTTCAGCTGATGAAACGTTGGCAAACCTGGATGTTGGCACGGCCGGATTCAGCTTCCACTCTCCCTCATCCTCATCAGTAATAATCATATCCATCTTCTTGGTGTAACGCTATAGTGTCAGTTTGCGTCAGTGTAGCGAGTGTGACAGTTGGTTAATTAACGGTTGTATTTATATTTATCACAGCTGTGAGCGGAGTGATTTTACTGTTACATGTCCCAGTGATGTTGTACTCTATATCAGCGCTCATGGAATGCCTCTCGTCTAATCAAATTACTCGGTCGGAATTAACTGTTGTATAAGCAACATTAGCATTCATTTGGAGTCGTGTATCTGGTACCTGATGGATTTAAGTCCAATATTTACTCCTTTTATACTCTGGTTTGGACTCCACCAGCCTCTGAGGGAAATATTCAGCTCTTTAGCTGATAAATACTCCACTATGTACACCAGTTTGTTGCCAACTTTGTCTGCTGTTTGATGCTGGACAGGTAGTAGCCTATACAGTGTGTTTATTAGAGCTTTTTATAGCTGCCTGCTGCTGTGGGAAACACATGAGACCAGTGAGGCTAAATCAAAACAGTAAAGCTGCGGGCCATAAAAAGATACTAAAATGCTTTATAAAGCTGAGGGCAACTGCAGCGTAGGGGATAATGCCCTGTGGGTTCATCATTACGAGCAAGCCATTTCACATTACGTGTAGTTATGAGCCATTGCTAATGTAAAAATATTGCTTAGTGCAGCTTTAAAGTTCAAACACATCTAGCTGATGTGAGGAAACTTCCACTAGAAATATGTTAAACAGACTGTCCAGTGTGATTTTTGGGAGAAAGTTGTGGCTTTTTCACAAACAATGTTCCCCAGAACTTCTACAAAGACTTTCATCCATGGTGCAGCTATAAAATAACACTCGTTCAGATGTTAAAGGCAAAGCATTGTTCCTATTTTTATAGAAACATCCCACACTCTTAAAAGTTGTATTCTTTGTGCTGAATATCACAAAGTATATTTGAAAGAATCCACTGTAGATGGATTTTCTGGTGAGTGATCTCAGCACTTCCTCCTCCTCTGTTTCTCAATTCCACCATGCAATCTAAATGGCAGCAACAGATATTAGCTTACACTGATATAGAATAGAAGTCAGTAAACAAATCTTAAAAGAATCAATCAGAAACCCAGTGGTTCCTATAGATCATTTCCCACAGCATGGTTGCTTGACTGCCTGACTGACACTTGCTGCTGGGGCAGGACGTGGAGCGTGATCTCTGACTGGCAGCCATTAGTGAGTCACACTATTTAGAGAGCTAGAAAGAAACCAAGACAGATGGCAGGTGTGGGAAAGATGGCGGGAGATGAGCTGAAATGGTCAGACAGTGAGCCACAGTGCTGCCACCGCACACTGTGTTCATTTCTCATCACCAGAGAGAGGCGTGTAATGAGTGGGACCCTGACAGTGTACCATGCTATCTCCACATGGCAGACTCAAGGACACACTCTACCATATACAATCAGTAATGTAGTTCAACTTGCTGGCATGATGGAGTTCTTAAGCTAAGGTCTCTAATTGATCATTGATCATTGAAAGTTAATCTTAGTTTAGAGAGAGCATTTGGTGAAGTCTGTTCGGTACAGCTAAAAGTATTTCTAAGAGATTCTGATCTTAGTTTGGACACTCTCTTAAATAATCTCATGTTGCCAAGTTTTAGTCCTGTACACCAAAAGAACTAAACAGAAACTCATGTTAAACTAATAATATCAGATGATGACATCTCATCATTTGGCTGATTCGCATTTGATGTGTCTCTTTTCCTGCCAGCAGACACAGAAAAGAAGCTATGGTCAACAGCCAGATGAAAGGCATCTGTTCAAACAGCAAGTGGAAAACCACAGGGCAGTAATAAAATCCCTCAGATTTAATGGGTCATTTTTTTTCCTAGATTGATTTCATTGTATAAACGATTAGATCAAAATCAATCTCACAGTTTTAAAAGTGAGTCAGCATAAAAAAAGGTGATGTGACAAAAACAATGTCATCTTTATCTCTATGATGTAAGTTATGTCAGAGTGAGACAAAATATCACCCACATCATCTAGTCAAATCAGTCTCCTGTCTCTGGCTTGACATTTTCAAAATGCTAAATGTGCAGGAATTTTTTCTGCATAGAGGAGTTTTTGGTGCACCCCAAAGAGGTTTTATCCAGGAACTAAATTAAGAATTGAGAATAAAAATAGCAATTTATATCCATCAACTTATCAAACAACTGTTGAACAAGCAGAACATAAACTTAAATACGATGTCTTTGACTTCCAGCAGTCAACTGTCATCCACAGCTGCTGTATTTTCCACATGGGGCTGGCACTGGATAAGCTGCTAAGCTGCTGTTGTGACTGGGCGTGAACGCTCCGCTGTAAAGGTAGTGCTAGTAGGAGACAGGACTTCCTGTGACTTCTTATAAAATAAAAGCCACTAAAATCCTGGCATCCCTGTCTCCTTGAAATTGTTTTTATATACCACTAATTTTAAACAGCAAATAAATTGATAATGCTAAGTGAAATAAGTGTTCTATTAACATAATAGGAACATTTTGCTAATTAATACCTGACAAGTTGCAATAATGTTGATACCTCATGTTTCAGTGTTTACTGACAACATATTTCAGCTGTTTTCTAACAAACTAGGTACTCTTGCAATACTGTATCCACTCATAAGGATTCAAGCATTGTTTCTTTTTTTATTTTCTATTTTAACATTTAACCTAAATTATGACAAAGTGCCTTTTTTGCCTAATCCTAAGACAGGAGTCCTTGTTCGAAGGGTTTTCTTTAAATTAATATTTAACCAAAATCTTTCCCTAACCTTAGCTAAAGTGTTTTTGTTGCCTAAACCCAAGACAGCGGTTTAAAACCCGAGGTTCTGGTGTGGAGGTCCCACACTTAGTGCATCTTCCCCAGCCACCTCTTCCCAAAGCAAAGGGGCAGTGGCGCTGTCCACTATTGGTAAAGGGGGGACAGGGGCCCCAAGAATAGGTACAAATTAATATAAAATTATTAAACTATTATTAGATTTTTTTTTCAAATATAGTAATAAAATTAAATAAATAAATAAATAAATTAAATATCCCCACTGACCAAAAAGTAAAAAGTAATCCATGTTGACTGACCACCCCCCTGTATCTGCATGAAATGCTTTGGTCCTACCTTAGGGCAGTGAAGATGTCGGTGCATAATAGCAGTCAGCAGGCCAGTTTTTCTCCAGGAAAGGTGTATAGCCTATAGTCTGTGAGTGGTAGAAATGAACCTGTTAGCTTAATGTCCATAGTGACATAAGCTAGCTACAGACTAGTGTTAGCCTACATTTCACTCCTTTTTAACCTACATTTAATCAGTGCAGGTAAATGTTTAGCCTGGTCATTTGCAGCTCAAAACGCCTCTGGTCGGAAAATGAATTAGACTTGACGCCTTTGCAGCTCTGGCAGCTTTTGGTGTGAATGCACAGTAACTCAGCCTATATTAATATAAAATTAAAATAATCCAGTTAGATGCTTTCATTTAGATTGAATTGTGGCAGTTAAATGACATCTATAGATCGGACTTTATTATTCCCATTATTATTTTGAGATGATGATCTTAATTTATTTTGACTGAAAAGTTAATGTATATTTAAGTTATTTTTTCTAAGTCTTTCATTAATGTTAAGAGAATTTTCCATTTTGGGATTTTACAATAAAAATTACATTTAGACTGTAAAAGATGGCCTTTAGCACATGTTTTATGGTGTCTTTTAATCTTGCATCAAATAGTGAATTGCATACTGTATGCAGACTGTTGCACGTACAACTCACTAGCAGTAATTATTGTATTCGTAGTATTGAACTACAAGAAGCAAGCAGTTGCAAGCCTTTAAAGTTGGAGTTATGTAAAGCTTTTAATGGGTCAGTTAGGTCCTAGAGATGTGGTGAAAACAGCTGCACGGGGGGCTCTATGTGATTTTTTTCATGGGTTAGGGTTAGGCCCAAAATTCCTGGCAGCGCCCCTGCCGAGGGGTAATGAATGTATAGTTGCGTAACCTTAAAGAAACATTGTCTCTGAACAAAAGCCAGGCAGCGATTATGATGCCACAACAAGCTAATTTAGACACGGTTGTTTCTGGTGAAAATCAGGTCATGTCCTGCCTCTGACACCCTTCACCTAAACTGAACAGAGTATTTCCATTTGGTGAGAACACATCTAAAAATCTTTTGTTGTGTGCTACATGTGTGAGCATCTCCCAAAATATCATTATATTTATCTTTTTTTTTTTTTTTTTTTCAGTTTTGTTGATTGGGGTTTCATTTATGGATAATGAAAAATGATTGTCAATACAATAAATCAATAAATGTAATAGAAATATGGGAATGAATCAACAGAAAAATTAAAAAAGAAAAGAAAAAATAAATGCTGAAATCTATAAATTAAAAAATGCACAACCAAATAATCAAAAGAATATATGAATAAATAAATGTTGAAATAAATATTAAATGGATGAATAATTAAAAGTTGGTAATTAAACAGGACAAATGTAGATTACTCAAATTCATTTCTTCTTTTTTGTAAAACAGCATTTATATATTTGGGCATCTTTATCAATAAGGTAGAAGGTAGTAACCTCTGCATTTATTTCTTCATTTATGCATTCATGTCAGTGTGTGCATGTATTCATTATTATATTTATTTATCCCTGTATTTATGTCATTTTTCATCCTCCATATTTAAGCACAATAGACAATTTTATAATTTTCTTTTATTTAAAGTGTAAGAGAGAGAGAAAGAGAGAGTGAGAGAGGGGGAAAGGAAGGCAGGCAGGAGAAACAGCGTTAGTTGTAGTTGTGTCCTCCACCTGTCAGCTCAAGCATACAGTACTATACAGTCATGCAATAATTAATTATATACTTATGTATGTATATGTACATAATATGCATCTGTGACACACACACACACACTAAAAGTGTTCTCAACAGAGAGTTCATAATACTCAAACTGGTTTCCGAATCATGCCGTCACATACAAACACAGTAAGCTTGTGACCAGAAGCATGGTAGTCAGTGTCATATTAATCAGACTTTAAGGGGCTGTAGCTTTTCCTAGATTCTGTAAAGTAATGTCATGGGTGCAGGAAATAAAGAAGTTGTAGGCTGAGGGCAAACATATAAATCAAATTAGTCGAATTCCCCCTGTGCCAGTGTGCCAGTGTGCCAGTGTACAGTAACTGTGACCTTCATTTGGCACTGCAGCCAAAAAGGCCACCAGGTGAGTCATTTGACCTTCAATAATAATGAATAAAGTGGACAAAGAAGGAGACCACTCTCTGTAACCCCTCTGTTTTCTTATTTCTACCTCTCACTCTTCAGCTCCTCCTCTACTGAAACTGATCTGAAGAAAATATAATATACTAATTTCAATTTGGCACAGTACAGCTCTCTGGCCATTGAGCGTGAGACATCATTTCAAGATGAAATCATGACCTCATTATTGTGTGCAACGTTTTGGAAATGATTCCATCCCGAATGACCTACTTTGCCTTGCTGGGACCCCATAAATATCTCAGTAAAAATGTAAATGTAAACAGGTAACACCGCAGCTTGCTGTCGGATAGAACGTTGCTCAGGGTCTGTATCAAATTGAGGGCGCAGGGTGCTCCAGAGTTGCCTCAGTGTGGTTTCGCTGTCTCCTCCTGTTTAGAGAGTACATTTCCCAAGTGCTACAGCTAAATGAGCAACCTCTGTCCTTGAATTGATAATGCCTGGGGCTGTCTGGATATATTATTTGCAAATACTGAGTGCTATTGTACACAAACTAAACACACTTGTGAACTGGCACCGGCTGGAAGAAGGGTGTGAGCGGAGGAATATTTGGATTTTCATCATCTCTATCTAAAGTGCTGTTATGTAGCACAGAACAATCAGCCAAAACATTGACATGCACAACCCACCCAACCCACCCCCCCTTGGGCAACAGCACTTCCCAATGCCAGTGACCCCCCAGCAGGACAATGCACCATGTCACTTTGCAAGAATTGTTTGGGAAAGACTCGAACAACTTGCCAAAGAGCTCAAGGTGTCGACCTCACATCCCAGTTCCCCACATCCCAATCTGATCGAGCATCTGTGTTGCATGCTAGTACCCCACCTCACAACCCACAGGACTCAAAGGATCTGCTGCCAACACCCTGGTGCCAGACACCACAGGACACTCAGAGGACACTCACAGGACCTCTGGAGTACTGCCAGGTCCCATGGATGCTTGATCAGATTGGGATGTGGGACATTTGGAGGCTAGGTTGACACTGTGAGCTCTCTGTGATATTCCCCGAGCTATTCCAGAGCATCCACGTGAAAGCCAGGACCCAATGTTTCCCCTCAAAACATGTAACAGGTTGATCAGTATTATTCACTTTACCTGTCAGTGGTTTTGATGTTTTGGCTGGTCTGAGAACACTTCAAGAGCCATCTCAATGTTGTAACTCCACTCTAAGTAATAAAGCCGCTTGTGTGAACATAATTCATATAGTTGTAGCCTGGAGGAAAGGTAGAAAATTGGGCTAATGACTTAATGACTGGAGGGTTAATCATTTGAACTGGACTGACTGAGTTACTCACAAAGTGCCCATGAACAAGGTTTACTTCAGGTCAATGGAGACAAATAAGGTCAGCATTTAAAAAAAGTCTGACTGCAGACAAAAATGGCTATCTCTTAGGAATTACATTTAGTGCTACTTTATTTTCTTAGTTATGTTTTGTAAAGGAAGTTAATGTCTAGAATCACAAGCAACACTTTTCTGAAAAAAGGAACTGCTGCATTTTTTTGTAGAAAGAGCAGGACTTTGACAACAGAGACCAGGGGTCACATCCTGCGTCTTGTGCGTAATTAGGTTTAAGCTCTCAGCGTGGTCTGTGTGAAGACCCATGTGTGATCTTCCATACACATGTGACCACTGTCTGCCACACTCTCATCCATGCAGGAGTTGCTATTGCTGACACTGTAGAGGGGCGCTGTGGACTAATATAGAGCAAACACAGGCTGGCTGCTGTAGAAAAGGAATGCAGGAAAAGCAAAATACATGACGTTCGGAGAAGTTTGTGGGACTTTTCTTTTTTTCAGAAAGTGATTTCTTGGTTTAAGTTTAGGGGGAAAAATGGTTGGGGTAAAATAAATTGATTTTTGAATCGATTGTTCATTTTTGAAAACCGGCACCCGCACATAGCCGTAAAGCTCAGTACCAGAACCAACCTGTTACCCGTCATTATGTCTAAGTCAAAGCCGCACCTGCCGTTAGCTTCTTTGGTTTGGTTGGTTTAGTTCTGCCAACAGAGGTGAGATTGGTTAAGGTTAGGGTAATAAATTTAGGGTAAGAGTAAGGTAGAGTAGGGCGGGTCACATCTTGCTATCCTAGGAAATTGAAATTCGCAAGGCTGCTAACACAATTTAGTTTGCCACTATATCTCCAATATTTAACTTTTTTAAAAGAAACATAACAATATCTTTGACTTTCAGATATGCAGACTTTTACATGCATTGTGACTTTACAACCTACATACTGTGCTTTGTTTTGTTTTGTTCTCATTTTGGTGAAACTGATTAAAATGTTGCTGTGAAAAGGTATCTGCAAGTTAAAATGGTGACTACCTAATTTTCCCATGAGAATAGCTACAGTCTCATCTAATCACTGAGACACTGTGTGTGTGTGTGTGTGTGTGTGTGTGTGTGTGAGAGAGAGAGAGATCGACAACCCTATTGCTATTTGTATTGACTTTGTAGCTTTCCTTCCCTCTCTTGGTCTTTCCTGCTCAAGATCATGCAGTACTGGAGGCAGGGAGGATCGCAGAGGGGAAATGTAGAGAGGAATGAGCCACAATGAGATGTGTATGTATGTGTATGACATGATGGATGTTACTTGAGTGATGGACAGCCTGCTTGAAGCTATGTAGCCTTGTAGGGTCTTCCCCTTCAGTATAGTCTTCCCATGTTTTGTCATACAACTGCACTGCGTCTTGAGATTGCTGTGCAAAAAGGAATTTTATAGTACAACTTTAGTTGTCTGAAAACCGTATCCGGAAACGCCAGCGGACCACATATCCTTGTATATAAATCTTGCTACCTTATCAATGATGGCCTTTATATGAGCTTGTGAGGATGAGTGTAGTGAAAAGTAGGCAGTAAAAAGTGGCTGTGCTACTGGACTACAAGGCGATGTTCATCAAATGATCTGTTGATCTTATTACCTGCAAATTTTGAACTCAAACAGGTCATCAGAGTTTTTATATATTTTCCCCATTTTTGAATTAAAGTTCAAACATCAAAAAAGTGACAACCTAGGATAAACTAGAATTGCCACCTTATGGTTATGTCTGTCCAAACACATATGCAGCCATGACAGAAGACAATACTTAATAATAATGCATAATAATAATAATGCTTTCAGGATGCTCAAGGACACCTTACAAGATGCAGTAAAAAAAATAAACAAGAAGCAATGTACCCATAGATCATAAAATCAAACAATTCTGTAATATAGGCTACAACAAAAGTTAATAAAATGACTAGACATAAATCATAATTATAAATACTACATATAAAATCATCATAATAAAATCATCATCAATATGTATGTGTCACCATTTAATCAGACTGAGTATGCCAGCTTGAAAAGGTGGGTTTTCAGATGGGATTTGAAAGTGGAAAGGGGGTCAATATTGCGAATGTCGTGGGGGAGAGAGTTGGGGGGGCAGAACAGCTGAAGGCTCTAGAACCCATGGTAGTCAAGTGGGCAGATGGTGATGTAAGAGGATCTAAGAGTGCAATAGGGTGTGTAGAGATGAAGGAGTTCAGACAGGTAATAAATATGGATGTTGCTGCAAAGAAACCATGCATTCTAAAATGCTAATGCTTCACACACATCTTCAACCCAGAAGCACAGATGATCTATACAAACAGCACAGTTTCAAGATCAATTCAGTATTTGACCAAATGTCTTCCCTTCTGTTTCTGAGTGTTGATGTCTAGTATTGGCCAGAAAAGTGTTTTTGTAGGACACTATGATGTCACAGTGAAGCTCACCTCTGATGTTTTGAATATAAAATGTCATCACTTTATTTTATTCTATCAGACATTTGTGTGAAATTTTGTCCTTATCAGCATATGATTTTATAATTATGGCCAAAAGCATGTTTTGTGAAGTCACGGTGACCTTTGACCTTTGACCAATAAAAATCTAATCAGTTCATCCTTGAGTACAAGTGGACGTTTGTACCAAATTTTTAAAAATTCTCTCCAGGCGTTCTTAAGATGTCTCACTCACGGACGCACAAAATGAAAACATAATGCCTCCAGCCATGGCTATCATCAACCGGTAGTTTTTTTAGTAAAACTGTCATGTAGTTATTAGTATTTGCTCATGATGAAGAATGACATATCTATCTGGAAATTGGCAAACCACCCCTTGGTCCTTGCAGATCACACATTGGTTGCACAAAAATGGTATCTACCCAGATAATTATTTGACTTCCTAAAACAGCCAGTGGTGATTTAGCTGTGTCATAGTAAAGAGGACAAAGACTCACACAGCTATTTTATTTTCAAATCATTACTGTACCCACTGTGATTCAGTATAGTAACAAAACAGTCTCAATACATTTTATCAGCACAGGCTCACTGACAAGGCCATTTTAATAAGGCCATTATAAAGACATATATGTGTCCTGAATGGTCCATCTCGGTTGTTATGCAGAGCACAGCACAGCACACAAAAGCAGCTCTGAAACTAATAAAAGCATTCTGCCTACTTTGGAAAATGTATGTGCTGTCTGATCCATACAGTGAGTTTTCTCCTTTCAAAGAAAGAGCAGTCACTGGACAGAAAGAGTCCGTTTCCTTGTGGCAGATGGTGACTGTTACACAAAGTCATTTGTGTAAAATCTCTGGTGCAAAATGAAACCCAAGGTGTTGAATTTAAAAACAGGACAATGGAATGAAGCTATGATGTTACCTAATACTTCATTACTCACGCTGTGTTCAGGTGACAAAAAGCCATTCCTTTTCACAGCTAATGAGGCTCTGCAGCTGTCCAACAGTAACGCTACTTCAGAGTGGTGCAGAGTAAGAGGCAAAACATTGAAAATGACAGCTTTGGCTTGTGAAGCACTCACAACAGCCCTAATTAAGGATCATATCTATAAGGAGGAGTAAAGCAGCAAAATGTCATTTTAAAGCTGTGTTATACATTTGTTTCTGACACACTCCATAGCTACAATATACAAACTAACGATGGCATTACAGTCTTCCTTCTTCCTGTCTCGGCATTTTTCCATTTATTAGCTTAAAGTAAGAATGGATTTAGCAACAATTTTTAGCCATGCAGGGGGCGTCAGTTCATCATCACTTTGATCCAGACTTAAATTGAAATGATTGCCAAGAAATTTGTTAAAAGGCATTCATGGTCCCCAGAGGATAATTCCTACTGAATCCCTAACTTTAGTAAGCACAGGTGGGAATTTCTGTTTCACTGAACTGTCTCCACAACACGTTCTCACTCCCAACTCATTAAATACAGCAGCCAAGTCAGTGGTCCCATGCTTCACACTGTTATGTTCTAGGTTCCCCTCAAATCCCCGCAAACCTCCTTAATTTCCTCTTGTTACATGCATGGTGTCTTTTCAAAAAATAACCCTCAGTGTTCAGGTCATTTCAGAGAAAGGGCGTTCCTGTTGGCTGTCTACAAATGCACATGGGCGTGCACATTCCTTTGGTGAAAACCTGATTCAGTGCCATAAAATCCTGCAGAGAACGTTGATATTCCAGCTTTGACAACTGCTCACACTGCAAAGCAACTCAAAAAGGGAAGATGGATTCATAAAAAAGGGACTCTAAAAGAGACCCTGACAATATAATGAAATAAAACACATTAAATATCAGCATCAGTGCCATTGTTTTCCTATGGAAGCTGCCGTCAACGCTGCTGCCGGGGTACTTTTCGACTTTGGCATCATTTTGGTGCGACGCCGAAAGTTAAATTTTGTTGAACTTCGACCCTGTTTGACGGGGGCAGGGGCGGAGACGGGGTGCGGAAAAATGTAAAGATCCGACTGCAGGATGGAGGAGAGATCAGCGTAGGGGCTAACCGATGGTAAGTGCTGTGGCGATGGCAAATCGTCAATCATGAGCAAGCGCCTTTACTCACAGCTGCTGCAGACCACCTCGCTGGGAGAAGAGTGAGTAGTAGCTCTAGAGACGGACCCCTAGCCAGCGGCTGCAGCAACTTGAATTAAGCCAGTGCAAATCCCTGCGCAAGGGGGCTGGTCCACTCCAGATTAGCAAACTGTCTGTTGCTGCCCTTAAACAGGTAAGACCTGGTGCTGCCACTGGCCACCAGGTGTGTCCCCAAAGCTGCTGCCCAATCTTCCACAGCAGGAGGGAGCGATATGGAGGGACTGCAGGGTGCTAGCTAGCTAAATCTTGTCTAATTTGTGGTCTGGTAAACAGAGAGAGCAGGGTAGGGAGGGGTCGAGAGAATGCAGTGTGCACAGCTCTAAAATAAATACTGTATAAAGTGCGTGCTTATACCCTTACTTGTCTAGTGAGAGCAGCTTTGGACAGAGAGGGGAAAGGGGAGAGCTGCAGGACGAGGGTTTATTTTCACATTCTACCAGTTTTTTTGGCTTTTCCAGAAAACCGCATATCCCAGCTTTAATGGATCTCTACATCTCTATGATAAGTGAGGTTGGTCCATGACATCCACTGAGTGTTTGAACTCAGAGGAAACCTCCAGTGTACTTTTTCTCCTAGCACCACAGCCGCAGCTCCACAGTTCCCACTGTGTCATGACTCACCATGGCCTCGCAGAGGGGTGTGAGCAGAGAAAGTGGGGTGAGACTGGCCTGTGTGCCAGCACCTGGAGTCTAAAACACCAGAGGGGTGCCACAAGTGCAGCTCTCTGCCTGAGGGCCACTCCTCCATCCACATAGTGTCGACCACAATCCATCAGTGTGTTTCTCCTCAGCCATGACTGACATGCTGCTGGCTGATTAATCAGCGAGACTGACCTGGCCCGTCAGTCAGCACTGCCTGAGGGGCTCATCCCCACACTGATGCAATGAGATCGTTGCTGTCTCTGGACACGTTCCTCAGGTCCACACAGTAATAGAAAAATGTATTATTCTCCTGGATAGATGGTATAATGGATGCAGTTGTTAATAAGAAGAAGTTTGCATGCAGCTGCAGGAGAATCTGGGGCCATGAGATGGGATCAGAGACTGGAAGCCAAAGGGTAATTGTGACAGACAGAATTAAGGCGATTCTTCTCTCCATCTATGAGTCACTCCAGTCATGCCACCATACCATTTCTTGACTCCCTTGGATGCTAGTGTTGGATATAAAAATCACTTTTAAACTGACAAACCTTGCAGATTCTTTCAATGAAAAAAAACATTTTAATGCACTTCCCATTTCCCGAGAAATATATTAAGGGGAGAAACTAGTTTATAGTTTCTATGTTTTAGAGCTAAACCAAACAGCCTGATATGTATGATACATATCATTACAGAAATACAGTACATAAGTCCTTTATGTAAGTCCTTTATGTTCTCCTGTGTGGATACAATTCTTGGAAAGATGAAAATATTAGTAGCACAATGGTAACTTTCTTCATGTCAACAATATTTAATCAAATGTAGGCTCTACTATCTAAATTAGGCTAACGTAAAACAATGTCCGCAACCAGCTTTGCATGGAAATACTTCAAAAGACAACAACAATAGTGCTAAGTATGTGTTCTGTCAAAGAGTGCAACATTTGAAATCTCAGCATGACAAATTTCCCAGTTAAAGTCACAAAAGCGTGCAAGCACACTGGATTAATACTTAATCCAAAACCCTTCCCTGGGTGAAATACTGGCAGGGATGGCAGTACATGATGGATTTACATTCAACAGTTCGGGGAAATGCGCCAATCTTTGTTTATTCTAGTGTTAATTAACATAATGCTCTTTTGCCTAATGATGATTAATACCACAAAATAACACACTAGAGCAGTCGTAGCTGGAATCCACAGGTTTATGCATATTCCTCCCTGTTGCATTTATTGTTGTTTTAAAATATGACCAGTGTTTTTTGACCATAGCTGGAGTTATATCTTGAAAAGTGGCAATGGGCAAAAATAAACAATGATCTTTTTTAATGATTCTGGTATGTACTAGAGTTAGCCTGTCGAGTGACCGAGTGCTCATGGTGTTGTAAAGTAGCGCAGCAATGAATGAGCAAGGACCGATTAAATCCGACTTTGCCAGCCAAGGTTAAGGGTGCATTCACATGCTCCATGGATGATCATTCTTTTGACTCATGAGCCTAAAGTTGTAATGTGGGTACAACATAGATGCTACAAATATGATGTGCTGTATTTTATTTACATTTCTCTAACATCCTATTGAGCTTACATAGCTTACCTACACGCAGGTGAGATGCTGAATCAATGCATTAAAAAGCAGCAACAGTGTGCCTAACTAAATTATCGCTGAGTTGCTGTTAAAGTGTTGCTTAAGCGCTTATTAACGTAGTAATGTCGTCACAGGCTTGTCTGTGTCGGCCACTTGCCACAAAGCACCTCAACTGAATGACATCTAAAGGTTGTGTTTGGTGATAAAAAAATATGCTTACGATAGTTGTTCGAGCCCCATTTAAACATCGCAATTCGCTGCCTCATTGCATCACTGTGTGCACCACAATGCACATAAAGCTAGCATAGCATCAGCTAACTAAATAACATGGTACCACAGCTAAAAAAAACATATGACTGACTGGTACTTCACCATGTCATTGGAGTGCTGTAAAAAGTTGAGGTCAGTTCAACTTGTGTATTGTGCATCAGTTTGTAGCGTCATGTCACCGGCTTCCATTCAAAATGAATTGTAGCCTGTTGCTGTGTTGCTCATAGTATCAACAGAGCATTAGACTGGTAATGCACTAAAGAGACGTTTCATGGGGCAGGCAGCAGCTGTCGAACGTACATGTGCTATGACAGAGAGGCACAGAAAAACTTATTTATTTATTATTTAAATTTTATTTAAATTTCGCAAAAAGTATCAGACTTTAAAATGTAAAAAAAGGAAAAGGAACAGATTTTGGGAAAGTAATTGGGCAGCCTGACATTATTAAAAACATCAATTTCCTGGGATTTCTAGGATAGCGTGCTTCTGCTCTCAGGAGAGAAAATGTCACATTTTTAGTAAAACAGCATAACCGATTGTGGGTTGAAATGTGTTTCCAAATTAATTTGTTTCCTTAGTTTACTGAATTAATTAATTAACTTTCTTGAGAAAATGCACTAAAAAACAGCTGAAGGTGAACTGACATGCATAATAACTGTATTGTTACTTGCTACATTGTTGTTGAAGTGTACATCTAAATGGCGAGACATGCTGTGCACACAACAAATTTACAAACCAAAAACCTAGATGTCATACACTCGCAAGGTGATGGTTGGACACGTCCCCCACACTGCCACAGTGGGGGGTGTGGCCTTTTCGCTGACATGGGTGTCTTGGCGGAGATCTCACCTTTGTGTGGACAACAGCTCTGGTATTGTGCTGCGTGCAACAATGTCTTCACTCTTGAGTCTCAAATAGGGCACATATGATGTCTAACATCAGCAACAATATACCTGCAGCCATTAGGATTCACAGCCTTACACAAGCAATCAAGAGCTCAAACGGATAAAAGAGAGGGAAAAACACAGTGGACTCCTGCAGCCAATGGGGAACAGGTAACAAAATGAGAAAGCAATCACCGCACTGAGCACAGACACACAGTCAGCTGCCAGTAAATGAAATTCTTCTACGTGACTAAGTAGCTATTTTACTCTTCTAATGAGAGGCCAGTAGATTCTCTTTAGCTCAGCCCTCTCAATCAGAATCAGAATTCTCCTAAACACACTCGCAGCAATAAGGCAGTGGAACGGTAGAAACACAAGGTGAGCAATCTGAAGGTCGCTGATGGAGGCAATCACAAGAGGGGTGATTTCATTTAAGGTGACTGCATGGTACAATAGCCTTGGGGCTAAGATATTAGAGCATCTGTGCTAATGAAACTGTTCGCTTGATGTACACATCTACAAGAGGAACGAAGATAAACTTCCCTCATGTGAATTAGCAAGCTATATCACGGGCAATGCCATCATGTATTATGTGACTGTACTCCTGCTTAAAGATTAAGAAATCCATCAAGTCACATGTCCATGTCATAATGTACTGTTGGCTCATTGTGAGAAAGATGAAAACGGCAGAGGCACTATATGAGAAAATCTATGTTGTGCTCATTTACAGCAGGAACTGTTCCCATTTTGTTTACATGCTATAGCTCCCATATCTTGTTGCTATGATTATTTACTGTCTTGTATCTACTGATTATGTTCTGGCACTGCTCCTATGAGCAGAGAGCAGGAAGGATGTCAGAGTCGCTTCTTATATATGAGCACTCCTGACACTAATGCCTTGTTTCGAGGACCAGTGTGTGTTAGCTGTCTCTGATAAATCTTCATGGGACCTCAGAAGCATACAAAGCATGATGGAAAGGTGAAATTGAAGTCTAGTAACTTGAAGTCCAAGCCTCATCTGGACTGAGCTGCTACAGATTAGACCCTGAAATGTCTAAATAAGTGTTTGATGGCTGAGGAAAGCAAATTAAACCAGTGAAGAGTGGGAAAAGAAAGAAAGCAGAGAACATGTAGAATGGGTTTTTACCAGTGTGTTCAATGGCTTCATCCAATACACTCCTCCTCTGTTGCTGTATTGAGAGTTTTCACCATGGCTGTATTAAAAGAACTGAATGCAGCATTTATTCCAATGAAAGTTGCTAAGTGGCACATAAAGCCAAAACGGTTTGAGCTTCTGGGTATAAAAATACCCAGATCTTCTGCATCATTAGGCCCACAGAGTAGGCACACTACAGGCTTTTGTGAGCCAAGTGGCTAACTTCTGCCAGCCAAGCAGCTAACTTCTGGTTTAGGGCTCCGCTAACTTAAGTGGAGATAAAATGATATAATCATGCAGCTCTTCTAGACTTTGGAAATGTCATCAAATCGAATTAATCAAATCCTCATAGTGAAACGAGTTCTTTTGCAGGGGTTGTAATGCTTATCCAATGATTAACAGACGTCTCTTTTATAATGTAACTATGGGAAAAAGTCTTTTTGGACCCTATGGCATCACAAAATGGACCTGGAAGTTGCAATTCCACCATTTGGTGACTACAAAAATTAGAGATGTACCGATACCACTTTTTCCTTCCCGATATCGATTCTTCTCCCTGAACCTTAGGTATCACCCGATACCAAGTACCGATCTGATACCAGCGCATAAAATAAAAATGGATGGGATATGAATTGTTATATGTCTCAACTCCTAAAACTCTATGTAAAAATATTAAGACATAAATACATAATAGTAGAATGAATGCCATAAAACTTTTTTTTTAATTATTATTATCCAGTGTTGACACAGATCAAGACACAGGTTAAAGTGCAGCCACACAATTTGATTTAAAAAAAAAGACATTTTAAAGGCTACAGTAGAATGTAGGGCTGCACGATATTGGAAAAAGAAGACATTGTGATTTATTTATTTATTTTTTTGCAATATTGCGATATTAAAAAATACAAGAATTTTCACCAGATGACTTAAAGTAAGAAAATTAAAAAATAGTGGCAGGGCTTTTACTCACCACAACTGCAGAGGCTACCAGCTTCATTTGAAACAGACTACATTATAAAAAGGCCGTTATTTATTAATCCCTCTGTCTCTTTATATTTTTACTTTTTATCCGCTCCCGTTGCCTTGATAAAGTTAATGCATGGCGCTGTCATTTCAAACTCAACTCTTCTTGAACTTGTTTCAAATTAAAAGCCCCTTATAACCTCAGCTGAGAGAATCCCTCCATTTTCTAAATAGGCTTTTATTGTGAAACATTTGTAGGAACTTGTGGAGAAATCAGTGACTTTTATGTTTATGTAAAGTAGGCCTACTTCAAATGTAGCACCTGCCGTCTGCTGGCGCTTTTTATGTTACTACAACAACATTTCTGCTGGCACATGAACAGACACAGTGACTGAAATAATAGTAAAGCTAATAAAAATAGGACAAGAATAACCCCATGACATCACACGTCGTGAAAGACGACCAGGGATAATTGGTGAGTAACATCGTGTAGTGTGTCATGTCTGTCTGCCAAGTCACGGCACGATTTTATGACTCCACAATCGTGTAATGTGACATAGTGACTTTCAGAATGGGCTGGAAAGTCGTGTAGTGTGTACCAGGCATGAATCCTCCTTTACGGTTTCTCCCTCTTGCATGTCATTTTCAGTGTGTGACTGCAGCGTGTGCATGAGAGGGGGAGGGGCTGCTGTTGTCAGAGAGGGAGAGACAGAGAGAGAGGCGAGTGGAGTGGAGCAACGAGCGTAGCTTCAGAGCTGCTTTTCTGAAGCAAAACAAAATTTTACATGTTCTAAAAAAAGACAAAACATTGCATGTCCTGCGATGTGACTATCGCACACGCACACATCGCGATGGCAATGTTCAAACGATAGCGTGCGTATGTGGTATCAGATTGGTCACAGGCTGTACTCGCCGAAGCCTGATGCCGCATTTTAGGCAGTATTGGAGGCATTTCCGATACTGGTATCAGTATCGGTACAACTCTAACAAAAATTGGCCTCAAAGGCTGGTGCACTTCCTGGAGGCCTGGTTTTCAAGGCACATCATCACATCTTAAGTTGGAAATTTTAGAGACACAATTTTTAGATTATTGTTGTGTATTTTGGCTGTACTAACCGGTCAGCGTCACAGATTGCCAAAAGTTGTTGTGCATCAGGGAAATGAGTGCAAAAAACTGTATGAGGAAAGGAGGCTATTGTGGTTGGCCAAAGTGAATCAGGACGTTCAGGGCAAGAATCTTGACAACATTCAAATTTATTCTGTGCATTTCTTGCCCAGTAACATGAGGTGAAATATTAATAACAGCAACTCTTAACTGATTTTATAGTGTACTAGTATGCAAGCACATTTATATCTAAATATTTTGTCTTGCATTCTTAGCTGAACATCTGATTCTGAGTTCATTTCATAGCTTACCACAGTAGTAGGCTGACACTATAGTTTCTATAATTTTTTCCTAAAATGTAGCTCCATAAGTCTGCTACATTAAAACATATATTGTATTAAAAACAATGGTGGGATAGGAAATTGAAGGCAAAAGTGTCTGGCCTACATTCCAAGACCAAGGAGCCAGCTGGTGCATCATCTTCACCACCTATTAACTGCAGTTTCTAAAAATAACTCACCCTTTTCTGCTGACAAGTCCTTCTCTATGAGTTTTTGGAGCTTCCACACGTTCTGCTGAACTTTTCCGTGGTTTAGACATCTTAAATTTTGCTCAAATTGAACATTCAGCATGCCATCCATTCTGTTGTTTACAGCCCAGTATTTGTCCTTCATCTTCAGCCACATCCCCACTTCCTCATGGACTATACATTGTCAGTTTCCTCTTTTCCTCGAGATGTTCACAGACTTTTGTCTTTTCCCCATCACCTGACTGCCTCAACCATCAACACACCAGCTTCCACTTCTCTCATCTGCTCTGCATTACCTGGAACCTCCCTGCTCACCTCCTCACCTACATTGTCTCATCTGACACTCAGTTACATAAACCAGTCCACTTCCTTAGTTACTCTGTCAGTTTGTTTTCATTGCAATGCAGTTTCATGATTGGTGTTACATGGACTCTGTAAGCTTTACTGTAATAAATCACTCAGTACATTTACATGCACAGTTAAGTTGAGTTATGGTTATAGCTCGACTAGGCCATTTAATTGGTCTACTGTCCTTGTCCCAGTATACAAGCAGAGGGGCAGAATAGACTTATTGACCAAGGTATATCTGACTCCGCCACAATAGGTGGTGATATGCCCCCTTTCAGCTTGTTTGTAGGCTATTGACCAAACAATCGAAAAATACATTAGCTATTGTTAGCAAGCGGCAAGCTGGTACTATGGACAGCTTTACAGGTCTGTACATTTTGTACGTGCTGTACACTTTACTTTTTCTTTTTCTTCTCTTCTTCTGTTACGAATTTAATACTATTCGACTTCCAGGTCAAAGCCCGGGGTGGAAACTATGGAGCATGCACAGGGCGCCTTGGCCAGTTTGGGTCCGATTGACTGTTTACATGCAGGAGTAATCAACTCAAATCACACTGGGTGTGTTAGTCTGACTTTGAGAAATTCAATTTGGTAAAATTTCAGTTGCACTAACATGGTTACATGTATTCACAAGTCTGGTTTTAGTTGGACTAACACAATAAATCGTTGGGTTACTTAACGTAATCCCTGGTTCTTTGATAACAGAGTGAGGTGTTTCACTATGGGAATCGCTCTCGGCGTGACCATTACGGAAGCTCCAATGACACAATGTCTGTCTTGACAGACAGGTCGACTCGTGGGAGGCCCCGCCCCCTCTATATATACAGTCGACCCCCCCCCCCGACCAGGTCATTCTATACCGGTTTCTTCCTCCAGCGATGCAAGGAGGGAAATGTTGGTGAAACACCTCACTCTGTTATCAAAGAACCAGGGATTACGTTAAGTAACCCAACGTTCTTTTTCTGACTTCGTTCGGTGTTTCACTATGGGAGATATGGCCCACTCCCGGATTGCATGTTCTCCCGAAGCCATCCGGCTCCACAACCCAGTCTGATGTATTAAACGGCCTCCGAAGCCCCCGTCCCCAGCACCGCATGGGCTAGGGACGTGTCAGAAATGTCCAGCCTGTAAAATCTCACAAATGTGTGTGGTGTGGCCCAACTTGCCGCAGCACAAATGTCCTCAACTCTGACCCCTTTAAACAGAGCCCATGACGTAGCCATGCCTCTGGTGGAGTGAGCTTTTAACCCTGCAGGAGGCTGCAGGCCCCTGCATCTGTAAGCCAGCTCTATGGCATCCACAATCCAGTGGGATAACCTCTGGCAGGACAGTGGTTTCCCCTTGTGGGGCGTAGCCCAGGACACGAACAGCTGGTCACTCCTCCGGAACCCTGCTGTCCTATCCACATACAGACGTAATGCCCGCACCGGGCATAAAGTATTCAGTCTGCGATCTTCCGCTGTCTCAAACGGGGGAGGGTGAAAAGCCCCTAGTTCCACCGTGGGGCACCTGTACGCAGACTCCACTACTTTAGGTACAAAGGCCGGGTTAGGCCTTAAACACACCTTAGATCCCCCTGGGGCAAACTGCATACAGACTGAGCGTGTCGACAGTGCCTGTAGATCACTCACTCGCTTTGCTGTAGTCAAAGCTAAGAGCACCGCAGTTTTGAGTGAGAGGAACTTCAATCCCACACCTTCCAAAGGTTCAAATGGATGTCGAGAAAGGGCATCTAGCACCACTGACAAATCCCATAACGGCACCAGGGGCCTAGAAACAGGGTGTTTGCGGCGCACCCCTTTCATAAAGCTGCCCACCAACGGGTGTTGGCCCGGTGTTTTATCACCCGGGCCCAAATGGCACGCTGAGATAGCCGCCAAGTAAACCTTAATTGTGGAAAAGGCTTTACCTCTGTCCAACAGGTCCTGAAGAAAACAGAGGATATCCCTCACTGAGCACTGAAAGGAGACAATCTGCCTCTCCTCACACCACTTCTCAAATACCCGCCATTTACCACTGTATAGCGAGCGGGTGGAAGAGGCCCTCGCACACTGAATAGTGTCGATCACACTGGGGGGCAGTCCGACTGCATCCAGATTGAGCCTTTCACGGGCCAGGCCCAGGGTGCCACCAGTTCGGGGTGGGGATGGTAAATCTCCCCCCCGGCCTGGGACAAGAGGTCCCTGCGTGGCGGGAGGGGCCATGGCTGGCCCGACAGCAGCTGCACTATCTCCGCCACCCAGTGTCTGGATGGCCACCGTGGTGCTATCAGGATCAGTGACAAACCCTGCTCCCTCACTCTGGCTAGAGTGGGGGAAATCAGGCTGAGGGGAGGGAACGCGTACAATAGGGCTTCTGGCCACGGGTGAGCCAATGCATCCACACCCAATGGTGCATTTGCGTCTGCCAGGGAGAAATACAGAGGACACTGTGCGTTTTCCTGCAATGCGAACAGATCTACGGCAGCCTGGCCGTATCTCTGAAACACCTGAGCCACAACTTGGGGATGAAGTTTCCACTCCCCAAACAGAGGATTTCCTCTTGACATGAGATCCGCTCCTCTGTTCAGTACTCCCGCCACGTGCGTCGCCCGCAGCGACCTGAGCCGAGAGCTGCTCCATAGAATAATCTTGTGAGCCAATTCGTGTAGCTGCAACGATCGTGTGCCCCCCTGACGGTTCACATACGCCACCACCGTGGAGTTGTCGGACTTTAATAGAGCATGTTTGTCCCTGAGGAGCGGCAAAAAATGTTTCAGTGCTAGAAATACTGCCATTAACTCCAAATAGTTTATGTGAGCATGGGTCAGCTCCGATGGCCAGATGCCGTTCACAGCTCTGCCCTCGAAGGTCGCTCCCCATCCTGTCAGCGACGCGTCCGTCGCCATGACAACCCTCAACGCTACTGTCCCCAGGCGCGCTCCCTGAGAAAAAATCGCCAAGTTCCGCCACTGATGGAGAGCCGCCATGCCCTCTGGTGAAACCGTCACCAAACGGCGGAGGTGACGCCGGGGGCACAGTTTTAATGATGCCACCCATCTCTGCACATCCCTCATCATGAGGAGGCCCAGCCTCACTACCGATATGACTGACACCATCAAACCCAGTAGCCGCAGGCAGACTCTGAATGGCACAGCCGCGCCAAGCTGGAAACAGGCCAAACACTGAGTGAATGCCTGTATCCTCTCCTGTGAGACACAATACGAGAGGGAGTTTATGCTGAGACCCAGATAAACCGTGCATTGTGCGGGTTGCACTCGGCTTTTGGACCAGTTTATTCTGAAGCCCAGGCTCATGAGATGTGACGTCAACGTCTCTGCATCTCTGTGTGCTTGTTCTTGTGAACGAGAGCATATCAGGTAATCGTCTATGTACGAAATAATCCTGATGCCGCTGTCCCTTAACGGAGACAACGCTGCTTCCACGCACTTGCTGAACACCCGAGGGGCTAGTGACAGCCCAAACGGAAGAACTAGATACTCGTAGGTTATGCCCTGATGCGCAAACCTGAGAAATTTCCTGTGTGCAGGGAGGATGTCTATGTGAAAATATGCGTCCGCCAAATCTATCGTCACAAACCGGTTGGGCGGATAGACTGACACAGCGCCTTGTGTGTTAACATTCTGAACATGTATTTTCTCAAGTGACTGTTTAATACACGAAGATCCAAAATAGGGCGGAGCGCAGTGCTCCCCTTTTTTGGAATGAGGAAGTACTGCGAGTAGAAACCCTGCTGACTCTCCTCTCTCGGGACCACTCTGATTGCTCTCTTGGTTAAAAGAGATGTGATCTCCTTCTGTAACACCTGCAGCTTCCCCCTCCGCCACTGACTCTAAAAAACCGTTGAATGTCGGTGGTTTCATAGCAAACTGTAGTCTGTATCCCCGAGTGACAGTTGACAGTACCCAAGGGTGAACTGCGCATGCGCGCCAGTTTCCCTCCTGTGTAGCAAGAGGTCCTATGGAGCCTCTCTGTGCCGTCTCTCCCTCCGTGAGAGGGGAGAGACGGCACAGAGAGGCTCCTTAGGACCCTCTAGAGGGGCAATAGCACCCTCCTGAGGGAGGGGAGAGGTATGGCCCCTCTCCCTCATTTTGCTTATTATTTTCATTTTTTGTGGGGTGCAACTCGCCCTCGGCTTCCTGTCTGGCTGCGAAGTTGCTGCTTTTATTTCTGTCAACCTGGGGACATGACCCAGTGCTTGAGAACACAGAGTGTGAGTGCTTGGCGACACTTGGGGTGAAAGTGCTTGGTGACACTGTGTGTAAAGTGCTTGGTGGCACTGACATAACAGCCCCGCTTCCTCTACTCATGAAGAGAGGGAAGGAAAACCTTGGCTGCTGGCTCGAGAACCAAGAGCCACAGCACTGAACTGTGCGGGGCAAGAATTCACCTCCTCTCCTCTTCTCCTTTTTTCCGGAGGAGGAGAGGGTGAGAGAGGGGCTGGGTGTGTCAGGTAGAGTGCCTCTTCTTCCCCTCCGCGGGGTGTGGAGGATGGCGTTTCGCCACTACCGCAGCGAAAGACTGTTTTCCCCACGGCTTCTTGTTCCCCGCTCTCGGCTGCTGCTCGCTGCAGCCAGACGCGGGTCTGTGCGCCGTCTTGGCCTCAGGCTGCCTCGGGCTGCCTCCCTCTCGCGAGCGCGCCGTGGGTCGCGGCGCCTGCTTACGAGGCAAACACAGGTCGAAAGCCTCACCCTCCTGCTTTCTGAGGGTGCTCGGCTCCCTCATCTTCTGCAGAGCCGGGCCGAAGAGACCCTTGGTGGGGTCGTAGGGAGCGTCCATCACCTCCGCTTTTTGTGCATCCCCCAGCCCAGACAGGTTCAGCCAGAGAGCTCTCTCTCCTGACATGGCTTAGGCCCATGATGCGGCCGCTGCCCTGCACCGCTCCCTGAGAGGAGCGCAGGAGGAGATCATTAACCACACATATTTCGTCCCAAAGTGCTGGATTTGGGACTCCTGAGTCCAGCTGCTGACCCATTTCCTCCAAAATCTCAGCATGATAAGCCGACAGCAGTGTGACAGCGTTCAGAGAGCAAACAGACTGAGCCGCGTATTTATACATCCTCTGATAAATACCCGCGGCTGTGCGCTCACCTTTACCGGGCAAGGAGATGTGGGAGGATGCTGAGATGGCCCGGCGGTTCGGGTGAAGGTGGTAAGCCACCGAAGGCTCCACCACTGGGGGTTCGGCCAGCCCCAGGTCACCCATGCCGTGCACTTCCAGCTTGGAATAGCCCTGTGTAGCTAGCTTGCTCTTGTACGGGCTAGACCAAAAATGGCTCATTTCTTTCATGCAGGCCGGGACCGCTGCAAGCATCTGTTTGGCCGGAGGATGGGCCGGAGGGAGACGCTTACCGTCGTACAGGTCCCTCTCTTTTCCCTCCGTGTCCTGGGCCGCTGGCCATGGGGTCGCTCTCGCCTTCCGGTCCGATGAGACCCTCGTCCTCGAACAGTGGGGGCATAACCTGAACATCCCGAGCATCAGCCTCTTCCATCAAGTCCGCCCAGCCCTTTGAGGCTTGCGGCTGATGGTCAGCTTTTGCTCCGGTGGCTGGAGCAGCTAGGCTAGGGTCTTGGCCGCTAGCGCTAGTCATCGCCACTCTCAATCTCCTCTCCAAGATTTTCTCCGGCATCGCGGAGCAGTGAGTACAGACGAGGCGGTCCAACAGCGAGGCCTGGGCGTGTTTAGCGCCCATGCACACGATGCATAATAGGTGCGGATCCCTGCCTGAGATGGACGCTCCGCACGACGCGGGACACGGGCGAGAGGCACCACCTGCCTCCTTCAGCTCGGACCCTTTGGTGGGGGCCGCGGGCGCAGACATGGTCCACTGGAGAGAGAACACAACGAACTAGGTGTTAGCCTAGGAAACACGGCTCGTCTCGACACGTTAGCCTGGTGAAAAATGCCGGTTAAAGCTGGTGTAAGCCTAACTATAACCATGTAATAGCCCGCCGCTACGCAATAGCTATGTGCTCCGAAAGTCCGGTTAGCCAACAAGCTAATGTTAGCTGACCCGACCGGGCTAGCGTTTTGAGGCGTTAGCCCAAAGCTAATGAGGCTACTTTGTAAATTAATACGCCGTAGCCCACAGGAATAGCTCGCCACAACGCGGACACTATTCCCAGTCCCTAAATCACTTCTTACAAAGCTTACCAACACAATCCAAGTCGCTGCCGGTACCGCGCTAGGCGACGTGCTCCTATAACGGGACGTCTATTAGCTGTTAAGCAGGTATCCGACTCTCCTGGATGCGCTGAGGGAGCTTAGTAATGTTTCCGCATGGGAAGAAAGTGAGAATGACCTGGTCGGGTGGGGGGGGTCGACTGTGATATATATAGAGGGGGCGGGGCCTCCCACAAGTCGACCTGTCTGTCAAGACAGATGTTGTGTCATTGGAGCTTCCGTAATGGTCACGCCGAGAGCGATTCCCATAGTGAAACACCGAACGAAGTTAGAAAAAGAACCATTTTCTCAAATGTCATGTAAATGTACTGACTGAATTCATCCTGCTGCCTTCTAAACTGACTGCAGTTAGGTCTAGATCCTTTTTCTCTGCATTATCAACCGTGACAGTTTTGACTCTGACACAAAAAGAATTTAATTTACAATTTATGGTGCAATATAAACTAGGCACACCACTAGTTAGCTTGTCACTAACTGACAAAAATACATATAGTTTCCACTCTCATGGAGTCGATATTCTCTCACAGCTTGATTGTTGGGGTCAGGGGCGGGGCTTCCATGGTGGCACGGGGGGGCACCCGCCCCCCCCAGCTATCTGATTGGCCACCCCATGTGCACCCCCAGTGGTCATTGACTCGTGGTAATGTCAGTCATTGTGTAAACGTTGTTACCACCGCAGCATGTTAAAACGGAAGCTAAGCTGAAACTTTGTGTGACTCGACTGTGTTCTGAACACATGAAGGCTTTTATTTTGGAAAAAGGACAAAGGAATTGGGTCTGTGGCTCTGCTAATGAACTTGTGTAACATCATCAGTCACGGACTTTTCTGCGGGGGATTTATAGTTGTGCGTAGACCCTACGCACGTAGCCAATGCACGCCGCCTATGCACGCCGCCTTTGCTGTGTTGTAGCATTTTTACTTCTGTGGTGGTGTGTCTATGTCACTCTGCAGTTACACCTCCAAAACACTTGTCAGAGGCGGAGGTTTCCGTGAAGTGCTGTAAAGTTTAGATGATTCAAAACACATTAAATATGGCTTAATAGAGGCAATTTCAAACACAAGTACACAAATCAGCTTCACTATATCTCGCAGCATTCACAGACAAACACTTGTCTTTATCTGGACACATTTTCCCCACAAATACAACATCCTAACCTCATTAGCACAAGCCTATGGCATTTTACATTGTATAAATTAGCCTAGGGACGAGTGAAGATTTCCTCTGTTCATATGAAACCTGTATAATACCCATATAATGTATAAATCCCTGAAGGATAAATCACACACAAGACTTAAAATGCTATTTTAGTAGAGACTTTACTGTCTTCACAATTTATAGTTTCTTATCTGTGAAATAAGAATAAATACAAGCTTTGTTTCCACTGAGGGAAATGGTTTCAACCAGGTAAGAACAAGAAACAAGTTAGCATCAACAAGCAAACATCCTAGTGTTCTGTGTAGTAAATAAAGAAAATAGTGTAACATATTGTAGTTATTGTTCTCAATTTCACCATTATAATTTGAGTAATGTTTGTTCTGGTTATTCTACATATATTGATTGTCTCTTACACAAAGCACTGAGATGTTTGTCAAACAGAGCTGAGCTCAAACTACTGGGTAAGAGTATAAGATACAGCTGTTCATTGTGAGAATATATTGTGTTTCTTATTCTGCTAAGACTTCTTGTTTACAACATAGAGTGGATTATTGATTGATTATAATTTCAATGTTGACACTGACAGTGGAAAATGAAAAGGTCCACAGGAGACTACATGTCAGGAAAATGTTTGGTTGGCAAATTAAAGACAAAAACAACATAGTAAGACAAATGTTTTAATAAGATGTTGGGCCATGAGCTGCTCAGCTGGAGGTATAAAGATCATTCTTCTAAAAGGTATTCCAGCATTTAGTGTTTGTATGCTGCAGGTAGTGGAGAGAGCTGTTTAGCACATTTTTCATTGGGTTGGGATCTGGTGGCTGTGAAGACCACAGCATCATTTTCATGCTCATCAGACTGCTGGATGGCTCCTCGTCCTGTATGGAAGTATTTACATTTATGTTTCATCGCTCATTTATTCAGGTTTTTCCTTCAATTTCTCAGCTGTCTGTGGTAATTTAATGTAATATTGATTTTTTTCTTGCTGCATTATACAACGTAATAATGCAATAGCATGACATAATAATCTTAAACAAAGAGAGTAAACATTCTTCTTCTAGTGGCATATAAAGGCAATTTGCAGTGACACAACTTCTGTATTATTTTTGAGTACATTTTACAGACGTGCCCAGTGTTGTGTTGATTATTGCGCTGCTTTGTCTGAAAATATTGTTCACCTTCAGAGCTGAACTTTCAAGGCAAGCAAGGCCATTGAGAAGCCAGACAGTATCCACATTGCTAAAGCCCTGTAAATGTTTCACTTAGTTGTAGTTCTGTCTACTTCAAGAATAAACTTCCCCATCTGCCTGAAGACTTACAGGGAGCAATGTGGTGGGAATACAGATTGAAGTTTTCCAGTGATCAACTTGTTCAATCAAGCTCATCAAGCAACATTTTTTTTCTTTAAATTCATGTATTTAATTTCCTATGAGAATATTTTTTTTAATCTAAGGCACTAACGTAACTGGAGTGTTGCAGTGAAATTTGCTTTAGATTAAAGGCCCCAAGAGGATAAATTCTAATGGTGATATTCTGATTAGAGCAACACATATGTCAGAGTTCTTTTTTAATATATTTTTGGGCCCTTTTGTCTTCTTCTTTCTTCATTTGATAGGACAGATATAGTGTGAAAGATGGAAAGAGAGGAGGATGACATACAGTAAAGGGCTGTGGGTTGGAATTGAACCGACACCCACGGTGGCAAGGACTCAGCCTTTGTACATGGGGTGCTCGCTCTACTAGGTAAGCTAGTGGGCGCCCTGCAGGTCAAGGTTTGTACTTATTCAGTGAAATAGATTGTCATCTACTAGACAGACTGGCTTGCAATTTTTTCAGAAATGTAGGGTTCTCAGACAATGTATTCTTGTATCTTTGGTGAACCCCTGAAATTTGAGCTATCGCAGCAAAAAGCAGGAAAAAATATGTTTACAACCTGGTACAAAAACAGTTTTGGTCTCTATAGCTATTTTCAACATTCAGGTTTACTGTGTTGGAGGGGAATATTTATAAAACTCACTCATTTACATTTTATTAAGGTTTAAAGTTATGCATTATTAAGGGTGTGGCCGCTGTCTGCAAAAAGTGTTCTCAGGTTCTCAGTCAGATCCACCCCTTGCTGTCAAGTATGGTCACTTTTGGCTCCAAAAACCCAAGTTCAATCAGGAGAGGCAGAAGAATGAAGTAAAGATACAATTTAATACAGAATATAAGTGTACAGGTTAACAAATGATTTGTGCTGATTAAGATTTAACAGAAGTCTTAATCAAAAGACATCCAAGCGGCAGCAGGATAAATCCCTCTATGGAGGCCAGGTGGTGGAAGATGACTCTGAGGCTGCTGACTGCTGAGGCAGATGAGGCGGATGAATCCATAAAGACTAGGTGGTGATGAGGAGGTGGAAGGGGTTCACAACGGCAGCAAGGAAGAACTGGCAGAGAAATAACCATATTTAAAATGAGGAGCAGTAACATGATAGGGTGACAGAGAAAATATGTGTCACAGTGCTATTGGTTGATTATTAATCAGCTGATGACTCAATTGACCTACCCAGGCAATGACACCTAGAGATATTGAGTGAGCATACGTGCAAGGAGTGAATGGCAGGGTAAAGGTAAAATCTTACAGTCTGAGCATGGAAAGTATTGTTGTCCCGACTGAACTTAGAGCTTCATATGGCAAAAGCTGAAATTCTGAACTTGAGACTTCAAAATGGGAGTGACATCACAGCATTTAGCAACTTACATTTTTTTTTTCCAGTCTTGATTAATCATTTGATTTACAGAATGTTGGAAAATGACAAAACATGCCCATCATAAGGTGTCAGGACCCATAGTGGTGTCTCAAAATTTCTTGTTCAGTCCAACCAACTGGCTAAAATCTGAAGGTGTTCACTTTCCTTTCTTGTTAGAGGACTAAGGAAATTAGAAAATATTTATTTCTGAGAAGCTGGAACCAGCAAAGCTTTGCCTGCATAGCCACTCTGGAGGGGAGCTGTGACAGAGAACGGAGGGGCTCTAAGGGGAACAAACAGGAAAGAGATGAAGTTAATTAAGAGCACATCCCTCGGTCCCAGCTGTTCAAATTGGTGTCTTCAAACCCCTGGGCAGTGGCTGTGAATAAGCATTAAACAAATATCTTTGGTGTTTTTATTGCCTGCATTGCTTAGTAGAGTGCAGTGTTAACATGTTTCCATACTCCAACAACAGTACTGAAATGAAAGCTACCAGCACATAACCAATGGCATTTCAAAGTAGACATTTACAAAGCAACCACATATTGTCCACTGATTGCACCACTTTACTGCCATGAACCTAGAGGACCCACAGCTATGCTACAATAATGAAGCAGTGTACAGGATAAATTTATAATCTCAGAGGGTAATGGATCCTTGAAGTGAACCCATACCTGCAAACCCAGCACTGAACCAAGACCTGCAGAGCCTTCACAGAAAATTGAGTGTGATGGGCTGTTATGGGGAATGTAAATTAGATGCAAAATGAATTCATTTTTGTTACAGTGTAGGGTGGAAATATGGGATCCTGCAGAAGACCATATTGTTGATACAGACAGCTGAAGAAGAGGAAATGGGAAGAGAGCTGAAAATTATAAAGGCAGAGGTGATACAGGAGGACACATTAAAGACCCATCAAACAGTGAAATAGTGAAAGAACCCATAAGAGGCTAAGAAATGGTGTTGACAGATATATAGAAGGAGGGCAGAAATTGAGAGAATATAAACCTGTGTGAGTTGCACAGTAAGCATCTGCATTTTTCTGTTCTTGCTCTTTAGAATCTAATCTTTTCTACTTCTTGTCAATCTTCCCTCTGAAAAGATTTTTCCTCTCCTCTGAAATAACTGAGATATACAGCCAGAGTTAAAGATCCATTTGGCAACACAGCAGTCCTTTAAAGGTTCTGTATATGACATTCAGAACACTGATGTAGCAGCTGAATTTCATTAGTAGGTCCACTTACCCTCAGCCCTTGGTATAATGTAACAGCTTACGTCGCACGGAGGGAAAGTGGGCCGGGAGGATTTATTTGGAACACACTTTCCCTTGTTAACTTTCAGCCCAATTATTATTGCTACAGGTTTATGATATACTGCAAAATAGCAAATTTTCCATGTGTCTTCAGATGTTGAAATAAAGTACTTACACAGCAGTACAACAATTAAAGTAAATACTAAGTGCAATTTAAAGTAGAAAAGGCCCGTGCACAGCGTAAGTCAAGGTGCTGGTACTGTGGCAAAAGTGCAAAAAAACACATATTTTGTGGCTACATACCGCACACAAGACAGGACTTTGAAAGAGGATCAAGATTTAATAGAGCAGAGCAACGCGTTTCGCTTACACCTTCATCAGGCTCATACTGAGTGCAGGAAGACCGTCATTTAAATAGTAAACAGCACTCTAAAATGTACATATATAATTGAACAACAGAAAAGAATGAATACAATATATACACTGTTTCAATGGCAAAATTACCATTATATCATATAAAATATATGGAATAGCCTCACATAGTCAGATTCAGTGAAGAAGATTTTGTATTGAAAGCACAAGATATGCACAGACGTTCATAGAGAGAGGATATAAAGAAAGTACAATAATAAAAGCTTACAACAAAGCCAAGGAACAAAACCGTAATGTTCTTCTTAACCCCACTACAGTCAACAAAACCCGGGATAATAGAGCCATATTTTTGTCTCTGAATTTGACAACAAATCGCAGGAAATCAAAAGGATCATAACGAAACACTGGAAAATACTTAAATGTGACCCGAACCTTAAAGCGCTTGCCTCTTCTCCACCTAGATTCTGCTTCAGGAGAGGAAGGAACCTCAAGGATCACCTGGTCTCGTCCAGTTTCATGTCCTCCAGCCCTAAGACCAACTGGCTACAACTAAAGGGCAACTACCGCTGCGGCAGGTGTACACACTGTTGGTATAATATTGTATAATGGTAATTTTGCCATTGAAACAGTGTATATATTGTACTGATTCTTTTCTGTTGTTCAATTATATATGTACATTTTAGAGTGCTGTTTCCTATTTAAATTTCTTCCTGTGCTCAGTATGAGCTTGATGAAGCTGTAAGCGAAATGCGTTGCTCTGCTCTATTAAATCTTGATCCTCTTTCAAAGTCCTGTCTTGTGTGTGGTATGAAGCCACAACATATGTGTTTTTTCTTTACTAAGTGCAATTAATTGACATTTTTTCAGTTAAATATCAAGCTATCAGAGATTTTCTTGAGAAACCATCTGCTGATAGATGAGTGAATCTATATAATCTACCCGTATCTCTACCTATACACATAACCTATTAGAAAAACTTAAACTGAAAAGCATATTATATAGTGAACATATTTAATTTTATTTATTAGTTTATTTATATTCCAATTTCATCATCTTCTTCTTCTTTGGTGGTGTAACCAGAGTTTTACTGCCGCCGAAGCATGGATGTATTTTCTTGCATCAAATTGCATCAAATGCATAACTGCAATGCATCGTGGGTGATATAGACCTCTGGAGTGACCACCGTTGTTCACTTGCTCCCTCAAGCTCACCAAGTTCATTTCAGTTTTTCAGACAACTGGAATGACACTTATGATGGTGGCAGGGATTCTCTGAGGACAAGTACTGTGTGTGTGTGTGTGTGTGTGTGTTTGTGAGTATCACACTGGCTTGCTAATCTCTGCTGCTCTGCTCTGCCCTTGAGCAAAGCACTTAAACCCTTACAGCTGGAGCTGCCCAGGTTTCAACAGTTTTGCTGTAGGAAGCTCCCAGTGGGAAATGTGTGCAACTACGAATGTGACAAAAGGTACCACTGAAAAAGTGCATTCTTTCACCTAGCCTTAAACTGATAGTTCAGGTTTTTGGACATGAAGTTGTGTGAAACGCTGACCATCTGTAGCTCTGATGTGACGGTGTCACTACTCTCAAGGAGCCTCCTGCTCTGAGAAATGGCCCGTAGCTTACTGGAGAAAAAGTAGTTCTGAAGGTGTACGGGGGACACGTAACCAAAAGGTTTTAAGCTACAAAAAAGTATGCATGTGTTTTGTTAGACTATTTCAGTAATTTTAAGACATCCCCGCATTACGTCAGACCTTGCTATCAGTTGGGACTATTTTCTGGCCATTACACTCCGCCGTGCAGGCCCGCAAGACAGCACGCGAACAGAAATCAATTAGACAGTTCATCACCACGCTGTGCAGGTGCACAGGATAGCAACGGCTAACGAAAACTTCATCGGCTGTTTCCAACAGAGAACCAGTAGGCTATTATTAGTGAGGAAAAAAGATTTACTAGCCTTATATATACCTACTACTACAGCGCGAACACCGGCTCAGGCTCACGACACACCCTCATCAGCTGCTGTAGGTCAACAGAGGAATACCAAAATGGTGCGAACTTGTGATTTCCCCAGCTGTGGGAATAAAAACATCGCCGGCCCCCAATTCCATCGGTTTCCTGTTACAGATGTAACCTGTAGGCAACTTTGGCTAACCCACCACCAGAACAAAGCAGAGACTGGTCATAATCACATATGAATTCACATTTCTATGTGACTCATGTCACGGATTTAGCAGTTCGCCTAATATAATAAACTAAATGCCGACGGTAAAACGAGGCGCGTATAATGTACTCTCCACAACACAACAGGCTATTAGTTCAATCAAGCATTTGTTTTACAGACAATCAGTTACAGACATCGTTATATAGACTGGTATTAGGTAATATATCTCTCTCTGGGCACAGCAGTGCGGAAATTGCATTTTCTCAGTCCGCAGGGATCTGTGGGCAGCTGAAGTGAGCTTGACATACGCGCAGTTGCTTCACCCTCGCCGGCTTGGTAGCGAGGTTCATCCCAGTTGACACAAGCCAAAGTTGCCTACGGGTTACATCTGTAACAGGAAACTGATGGAATTGGGAGCCGGCGATGTTTTTATTCCCACAGCTGTTCGCACCATTTTGGTATTCCTCTGTTTACCTACAGTAGCTGACGAGGGTGTGTCGTGAGCCTGAGCCGGTGTTCGCGCTGTAGTAGTAGGTATATATATATATATAGGGCTAGTACATCTTTTTCCTCACTAATAATAGCCTACTGGTTCTCTGTTGGAAACAGCCGATGAAGTTTTCGTTAGCCGTTGCTATCCTGTGCACCTTCACGGCGTGGTGATGAACTGTCTAATTGATTTCTGTTGCCGTGCTGTCTTGAGGGCCTGCACGGCGGAGTGATACTGGCCAGAAAATAGTCCCAATTGATAGCAAGGTCTGACGTAATGCGGGGATGTTTTAAAATTATTGAAATAGTCTAACAAAACACATGCATACTTTTTTGTAGCTTTTGGTTACGTGTCCCCCTTATACCTTCAGAACTACTTTTTCTCCGGTAAGCTACGGGCCATTTCTCAGAGCAGGAGGCTCGTTGAGAGTAGTGACACCGTCACATCAGAGCTACAGATGGTCAGCGTTTCACACAACTTCATGTCCAAAAACCTGAACTATCACTTTAATACATAAATGTTAGCATAGCATTAGTTTAGTCATTACTGATATTACTAAAGTTTGAATAAAGCATGCATGACAGAAAAGTAAAGCATAAACATGAAACATATTCTATATACTGTATTTGCACATATTTGGAGTACACCAAAGAAACCAGGTTTGCAGTTCACATGCAATGTAATGTAACCTTTGTCTGGGGAATAATAATGAGAGATCATCTCTTCTCTGCATTCCTGCCTCATTTTGCAGGTTCAGTAAAGGAGCAGATATGAGCACAGCGTGCTTTAATAATACTCATAGATAGAAACATGATGAAAACTCTGCTGCTTTACATCTGCTGCATGTTTCTGCACTGCTTTAGCAGACGATGCAAATAAACCTTACATCCTTGTGCACTGTCTGCCAGTAATGACATTGCCTTAGTCCCTGTATCACTTTAGTGCTAACGCATTTCTGTGGAGTTTCTGAAGCATGAAATAATGAGACTTGTAACAATTTCCCCATGACTCCCCTCCTCCTCACATGTTAAACTCTTCTGTATGGCTCATCGTGTGATCTAAGGCATAAAGTCACGACTCACTGTGTGTAGCATTGCTTAACACATTCAATTATAAAATCAATAAAAGCATGTGTGCTCAGACTTAGAGCTGCTATCCTTGCTGTGCTGTTGTGATTACCACCTAATTGCATTTTTCAGCGCGGATAATATGATTAGGATTATGAAGACCAAATGTTAAAAGCCCAAGTCTTCCTTTAAACCTGGAGAGGGAATTGTTGGTAATAAAATGATGTCTGATCACCGGCTGTTTTTCCTCTCGTGGATCAAAGTGAAGTTGCAAATAACAACTAATATCAATATTAATAACATTTTGGTCAGAATGCCAGTGGGCGAGAATGTTTGAGAGAGAGTGCATATCAGGAAAAGCCAGCACTCAAAACCACGCTCCCTGAATATCATCCAGCTGCAGAGCTCCAGTTCCAGCCCTCTGACATCTGCAGTTCCAGTCCAACCTATACAACACTTTTAGAAGAGGAAAGTAAAAGCACCAGCTAAGACCAGTCCACTTTCATGAAATGTGTTTGTGTAAATAAAAGACTTCTCAAGTGAGTTGCAACCCACAATCCAAGAAGCAGTTAAAGCAGCAAACATACATTCATGAAATTATTTTTCTGACTGGAGTGATTGCTTTGGACTTGAAACACCCCCTAAGGGAAAAATCCTTTCCACAGATAGATATAGATAGATATATTGTTTATTGTCCTTTCGGAAATTTTTCTTGTGTCTGTGGCCGTCAGAAAAACAGAAAAAGATACATAAAACATTACAATGAAGACACCACAACGCAAACACTTAACACTGCAGACAAAACCCTCAGACAATTCATAACATTGGACATTACAATAAAGACAATTTAAACATCCATCAAACAATACAACAAACAAAACAACCAAAGTGCCCACATAGCATCACGAGGCTAAGCGAGGCTTATTGTTTATGGCAGCTATGGCTGCGTGGATCAGACTTTTCCCAAAGCTTTGTGCAGCTCTGTGCTCTGAACCTGTGCCCAGAGGGCAGTAGTCTAAGCTGGTGACTGTGTGATGTCCTGGGCTGTTTCACAAAGAGGGTTTAGTGAAAACTCAGAACATGCTTTAATGTTCAAAAAACATTTTATTCCCCTCAAACTGCGCTGGAACACCTGTATTCACCCTCAGTCTGAGACACTCAGTTTTAGGGCCTGTATCATTAAAAGCATACTAACCAGATTTGTTGGTTGTTTTTCGAGAACAAACCATTCAAACTCGGCCCCCTCCTCCTCTGTTCACAGAGACTCAAAGAGCAGCGGTAGTCAAGCGGGGTAAAGAGTGGATGAAGAGAGAGAGCAGTGTCAACAAGACCAAAGCAGTGTGTGTGTGTGTGTGTGTGTGTGTGTGTGTTTGTTTGGAGCTCAACCTTGCTCTCTATCAAACAGACACAGAGACCTGCAGAACACATCCAAAGAGCAGAGAAGAGACACAGAGATGCGATGTTACCTGATTGTTCTGTTTTTATAGACCCCTCTGCTGCGCTGCTATTGGCTGGGGGTTACACACCACTGCCCAAAAGCCGAAACCCCAAAACGTCCCGAACAAACCAAGATAAGAAGAAAATAATAACATTTATTTTATTTAACCTTTATGTCACAAGAAAAAAAAATCTAAAAACACAAAAAAACACAATATAAGTACAAAGAAAAGCCAAAAAGTATGTTAATATATACTAGAAAGGAACCATAAAAACACATATAGACATATAGAAGATTGTGTACAAAAATTCTGCTTTGAAAAGCCTGAGTAACCAATGAGTGCAACTTTAAGTCCCTCTGCAGAAGATTCCACACATAAGGAACTGCATACAAAAATGCTTTCTTGCCAAACTCTGTACGTACCCTCCTGAATGACTGTAACAGAGTATAGTGGCACTTTCTAGCCTTAAGAAAAACTTTCAAACAAGTGTTCCAGCAGGAATATGGTCTGAAATTGGGCAGAAATTAACAACACTGACAAGCAAGGTTACATGTTTCCCTTTGTTAGCATGTAGCTGTATGTAGGAGTGTGGGCTCCTTGCTCACAAGGATTACTTTTACATGCGTTTACTTCCTTATTTATAACTTTGGCCACATTTATTATGAACATACAACATTGTAACAAATATATGACGGGTAATAAGGAGAAGCATAATAGGTCCCACTGAGTTTTCCCCTGTTGCTGAGCTCTTGGCCATGAGGTGTCCTTTTCTCGTCAACCCAATCAATGTTGAAGCTGAATTAGGCCTAATTTGCATAGCCTTACATCACCTGAGGATTTCTGAGGCCCTGATTAGATGCCCTGTCACTTTCTGATGACTACCTTATTAAATGTTACCGTTCTGGTTGCACCAATCTGGACAACATTCTCTGGCCTTACATCTCTAGTGTTACACACTGCAGACGATAGAAGAGCTGTCCAAGACATAATTTGCTGGAATCAGTTTACAGATAAAACTACCACTACCCCAGCAGTCTAATGAAGACAAATCCTTCACATTTCATTTGGTGTTTTTTATTTCTTACAAATAAAAAGAATAGTATTTTTATATTGTTCCAAAAATTACCATAATTCATCTGATAGGCATTCACCCACCTCTTACTTGAATTACAGTAATTCAGTGTCAAGATCTCCCTGTCTGAACTGTCATCTCAACTACATCCTTTCTTTGTCAGTTTTTGCCATTTTCTTAATGAGATGCATTTTGTACAACTCCTCTATTTGTAACTGGGATACAGATGGTTTTCATTTCTACAGTCCTACATGCAGAACTACCCTGGCATTAACTGAACATCTTGTTGTGTTAATCTGTGCTGTGCAGGTTGATGGACCCTCCTCCTGATAATGCCAAGCCAGACTCCCATTCATTATTTATTCTCATCACTTCAGTTTACATTTCAAACTCAAAATTCCTCACAAGAAATGTGAAAAAAATGAGTATATCTAGAACAAGACAATACAAAGACTTTGAGGAGTTGAGACTGAGTCAAGATAAAGACCAAGGCAGGGTGAGATAGAGTCAAGACCAAGACCAGAGCAGTGCAAATCCCACAATGAATAACACACTTACAATAAAAAGTAGAACATGCAAACTATAGGCACTTTGTAAATCGATGTGAAAGATCAACATTTTCATAAAGACACCTACTGAAAACAAATTCTTCCTCCCTCACCTCTTTTGTTGCCATACTGTATGTGTGTAGGAGATATGCCTCGATAAAAATAATCAAAAGGCATTGCAGAAGTGAATTTTAAGTGTGGAAATTTTATCTAGTTTTCTATGAGAAAACAAATACAAACACTAAGGAGCAACACATTTTGCAAAGTTGTGGTCTTGACTGTTCTTGAAGTAAAGTCCTGAGTTGTCTATTTCTGAGATCAGAGGACAGAAAACAAGAGTGAGTAATAATGTGTAACGAGTCCTTTTATTGAGACCTTAAAAAAATAGCCTTCAGACCATGGCCAATCCCAAGTACAACAACGCAAGGTTACAAACGGCAGATAACACCATCAGTGGTGGTGAAAAACCCAGCAAGTACATATACATACAGTACACACACACACGCACACACACACTTGCTCACATCTCATGTACTTACTTGTGTCAAGGGGGGTGTTTAAGGCCCCGTTAAAGGTTTTTTTGGGGGGAGTTTTTCCTTATCCGCCGCGAGGGTCCTAAGGACAGAGGGATGTCGTGTGCTGTAAAGCCCTCTGAGGCAAACTGTGATTTGTGATATTGGGCTTTATAAATAAAAATGATTGATTGACTTTAAAGGTCATTCTGGTCATGCCATGTAGGGTTTAACTTTGCAACTATCAAGCCAATTTCCTTTTGTCCTTTTATCAGCAATGGCTGCACAGATATTATCAATACATAATGAAGGTTAAAAGACACACCTCTCTCTCAAGGCCGGCCTGCTTGTTTCTCTCTTGGACCACCAGGCCATCATATTTGTCATATATTATATTCAGTTAGCCTGATATCAACAAACATATGATAATTATTTTCCTTGTATTTTGATGGATGGAAGATGCAGGTTAGCCTATGGTTTGGCCATGATGTGAACTTACTAAAAAAAAATACAAGTGTCTGTCTGCAAAGCGAAACAGAGCAACTTTAAGGATGTCTCTGGTATGCAAAAAAATTGCCAAGGAAAGGTGGCTGTCAAATAAAGCATTACCATAAATCAGAGCTTTGTCTGGGCAGCCATGGTTAGCAAGCAGACTGCTCAGGCCTTGAATAAAGAAGCTGAGATTTCATGGATACTTCACAGGGCTACATTAATCAACCTTGCTTGTTGGAATGGCTGTGTGTCACAGTCATGCAGCTCAACTAGGCTTGTTGCAGCTAGTCTAAATGCAGCCTCCAGTGCTCACATACATTACATGGACTAGGTGGCGTGGTTGAGAAAGTGTGTGATGCTGGGGGAAATCTACTTATGGGAGTAAAACACATCTCTTAAAGGTACAATCACATCAGAATTAGCCAGGAATAATTTACTTGCACATTGTGGCAAAAAAATGGAAAATAGAGTGGGCAGCTTTGCAAGCCTTGGCTGTTAGAAATACTGTAGCATGAGGAACAAATATTAACATTCCACGTTTAAAAAGTTGCATCTTACTGAATCACACTTGTATACTCTGTATCCCTACCCTTGCACTCACCGGCAGACTCGCAGCAGCCCTCACATTATGCAGCCCATGGTTACACAAACAAGATGTGCATCTCATTTCTTTCTCACCTTGCTTCTGTCACGTACATAATGGGGCAAAAAGCTGGTCATTGTACTGGGACGACGGCTATAGCCTTTCTTGACAGAGTTAATGGAAGGTTATTTATAACTACACAAATGGTTCCTGTGATGTCAGCCTGTCGGTCACTTCACCACTTTGGTCCAGGCTGAAATTTCTCAACAGCTATTGGATCGACTGTCAAAGAGTTTGGTACAGACTTTAATGGTCCCTAGAGAATGTATCTTAAAGACTTTGTAGATACTGACTTCTTTTTTAAACCAGCAGCAGATCAAAAATGTAAATTTGTTTATGACCCCAAAAAAACAACAACCCCAAAACAACTGACATTCCCACCAGCATCAGCTGTATGAGGTTTATTGCTAATTATCAAATATTAGCATGCTAACACTCTAACATATTTGCTTACCTTGAGATCTCAAAAATACAAACAAAAACCCACAAACCTGGGTCATGAATGCCTACCTGGAGGAAGAATGGAAGGCTCATCTCTGGAAGACAGCTAGGTACCTTGCTGCAGTGGAGGAGGGCGAGTGGGGAACCCCCCAACCCCTGATCATCAATCTATCAATCCCCTGGTAGAGCATCTCATAAGACTTACATACACAAAATGCAGTCAGCACGGATACAAGCTGTTCTCTGGCAGCTGTGCCCAACTAATACAGGTCCGATGGGCACTCCTTTCCAGCGCCCCCTTTTCTGGCCCCGGGAGGTCGGGAGGAGGAGGAGGAGGAGGAGGAGGGAGAAAGGGGGAAGCACCAACAGGTAGAAAACAGTACACTTTTACACACTTTAAAGTGACAGATATAGGATGTGATAATGAAAAAGAAAAAAAACAAGAGGAAAATTTGTCAGAAATATATGAGAATGGTGACGAAGTCCCTGGAGATATGGGGTGGTTGGCAAGTATGCACTGTAGAAGCTGAACACGACAAACACCATAGGCTTACCTGCATAGCATCAGCATGTTAGAATTGTTATTGCGAGTATGTTGGCATAATGACCAAGCTCTGAGGAACACCATTCAGCTTTGCTTGCAATTTTTTCCAGTGGCAACTCACGGCATTGCACCAAAAAAATTCCCTTCAGGCCAAAAAGCAGTCGTTGTCTCTTTCTGTTACCTTTCTTGAGCTGAGAAAAGCAATTTAAAAATCACTTTAGATTTACAAATTATCTGGCTTATGCACAGGCGAGCAATTCTCATTGGACTGAAGAGGTGCCATCTTGGGTTCCAGTATCCATGTCTAATCCATGATGCTGACGTTAGCATTAAAGAGGCAACAGATAGCATATTTTCCTGAATATATCATTATGAAAATAATGTGGGTTGCACAGGGTAGTGGCCACAGTAAAATCAGACTATCAGCATTTACATAGGTTACTTAGTGGCTTTGCAATCTTTGCAATAAGCTTCTGCCACCGGTGCCGAAATTTCACGGAAAAAATCTGCTTTATGGCAGGAAACGTCATGTTTTGCGAAACTGCTCGGTCAACCAATCAGGGACTGGAGCTAGTCCTTATGAGGAGTTGGGCATGAGATAGTTGAGTCACGAGCACAATGGCAGACTGACAAAGTTTGGAGAGAAGTGAAAAACGGCCTAGCAAAGGAAAACGAGCTCCTCTGTCTGAGGAGGCAAAGAAGAGCAAAAAGGAGAGTGATAAAAGAAGAAGAAAAACAAGAGTAAACCTCAGTCAGGCATACAGTGACCAGACGTCCCCGATTTCTGGGGACAGCCCCCGATTTGGGTGACGTGTCCCTGGTAAAAGCTGTTCCCGAAAATGTCCCCGATTTTGACACTGAATGGGGGGGGGGGGAAATGCGCGCAGACTNAATTACGACTGATGTGGGGTTTTAAGAATTTTTGATCCATTTTATATTTTTAAAACCTTTCTTGAGCTGAGAAAAGCAATTTAAAAATCACTTTAGATTTACAAATTATCTGGCTTATGCACAAGCGAGCAATTCTCATTGGACTGAAGAGGTGCCATCTTGGGTTCATAGTACATAGGTTACTTAATGGCTTTGCAATCTTTGCAATAAGCTTCTGCCACCGGTGCCGAAATTTCAGGGAAAAAATCTGCTTTACGGCAGGAAACATGTCATGTTTTGCGAAACTGCTCGGTCAACAAATCAGGGACTGGAGCTAGTCCTTATGAGGAGTTGGGCATGAGATAGTTGAGTCACGAGCACAATGGCAGACGGACAAAGTTTGGAGAGAAGTGAAAAACGGCCTAGCAAAGGAAAACGAGCTCCTCTGTCTGAGGAGGCAAAGAAGAGCAAAAAGGAGAGTGATAAAAGAAGAAGAAAAACAAGAGTAAACCTCAGTCAGGCATACGGTGACCAGACGTCCCCGATTTCTGGGGACAGCCCCCGATTTGGGTGACGTGTCCCTGGTAAAAGCTGTTCCCGAAAATGTCCCCGATTTTGACACTGAATGGGGGGGGGGGGAAATGCGCGCAGACTCAAACACCAGTTATTACAGTAGTCAGTAGACGCATCGCCAGAGAAGACGTCGTATAACTTATCGACGTTATCAGGAAGCACGACCAGACGCAGCAGCATCAACAACAACAATCTAGAGGCAGCAAAAAGAGCAGCATCAACAACAACAATCTAGAGGCAGCAAAAAGGAGAGAAAAGGAGACCAGCGGCTGCGTTAAATGGTATGTTGTGTATGAACTTATTTATTTTGTGTGAGCTGGCAGTAGACTTGACTGTGTGTGTGTGTGTGTGTGTGTGTGTGTGCATGTGTGTGAAGTGAGGTAAAGTAAGTATGATTGTTACATCCAGTGCGTAACATGCAGGAGAAGAGATAGAAGGAGAAACTGGCTGAATGTAGTCTGTCCCCCTGATGAGTGACTTTTGTGAGTGCACTTTATAAATGTAGGCTATTCTTTGATTTTAATAAAGGAGCATTTTGTTGATGTTGTTTAGCCTTGCTGATGCTGTTGCATGGGGGATACAGTTATTTTTATTGTATGAAAAAATCATATCTGCAGTAGAAAGTTGCACTTTGGAAATTTGGTTTGGTACATAGTGGTACATGGTCTGAAAGGTTTAGGAACCTCTGATGTAGCACATTTCAAACAGAGGCAATTACATAGAGCAGATAAAAAAGAGCACAATGACTAAATTATATAAGTATATTACCAAAACTGATGTTATTTCTTTAAGAAACTATTCACTTACTATTGGCTCTGTTCTGTTTTTCTCATGTTCTCCTCTGCTCTTTTTCTACCCAGGCTCCTGAGGCGGAGGCTACGGAGGTGGATGAATGAGGGGATCTCGGTGATGTCACCCATTTTTTTGATTGCCACCTTTTGTGTCATAAATATCAGTTCAGTATTCAGGTATGAATAGAAACCTTTGACCAAAAAAAATCCATCCTCAAGCTAACAAGATTAAGATATTTTTGTCTTCCTCAGTGGACGGATGGTTGGTGATGTCACTCATTTGTTTGATTGCAACCTTTTTTGTAATAAAAGCTGGTTGAAATACATGAAAAAGTACTTGTCCCCGTTTTTTATTTCATAATGATAATATTTAATAATTTTTCACTGCCACACTGAAAATGTCCCCGATTTTCATCTCAGAAATCTGGTCACCTCAGTCAGGCATTCAAGAGATGGAGGGAGCTCCGTGACCAAAGAGGCTTCAAAACCGATGTCCAGCTAGCTTTCTTTCTAATGGATCAGTAAGTTACACGGCTAAATGTTAGCTAGACGAGAGAGGACTGTACTGTACTGGCTGCTAGTTCATTCCTAGTTGGCCAGCATCACAAATCACCGCAACCAAGGACAGCATAGCGAGTGTTGGTTGGCTGACATCTTCATTGCCATTCTACGGCAGCCCTCGGACAGTGATTACCCCCTCCCTTCCTTCTGTTCTCTTCTCATAGAGGCAGCTATCGACGGACATCGCCCAGTTAAGTGAACACTATACTCTGTTTCCCATTTAGTTTGAGCTCCAACCGGCCGCATCATTTCCATATGGTAGGAGTGTGTGTGGAGGAGGAGACTCATCTTGTGTATTCTCGCTGAGGCAATCTAGAAAGCTTCCTTTCTTCCATCTCTTATGTGCGGCATTAAGAGTAAGCAGATGTACTGTAGATGTAGGGATGGCAAACCTGATTGATTTCCTGATCACGCTAGGACAGTGAACAGGGGATATGATAAAAGAGAAATGACGTATACCTAAAGATAGAAGAATACAACAGCAGGAGAAGGTCGGTCCCACAATTACTTTCCATTTAACAAGGCATTGGTGTGTCTTAGTATTCTTGTTGCCTCAAGGCTACTGGTGCTTTTCAACTGTTCTCTTTCAACTGTCTTTAGAATCCCTGACAGCATCTCAAGTCCTACTTCATTACTGTGAAAACTCGCGTGGGCTATTGTGAGATCAGTACTTCAAGGACTCAGAGTGATTCAACAATGCTTTGCACTTAAGGACTCACCTTACTTCAAGTGTTGTGATCTTTCCTTTACATGTAGTGTGATGAAAGACCAAGTGATAAAATATTTTGATGTTCAAAGACTCATCCATGAAATAATAAAGGAAATAAATAAATGGACAGTCTGGAGACAGTGGCTGAGAGGAGGGTGAAGGACAAAATCTGTGCAATCCTGGACAATCCTTCTCACCCTCTGCACAATGAGCTGTGGCTGATGGGCAGTTCATTCAGCCAGCGGATTATCTCACCCAGGAGCAGAACTGAACGATTCAGACGCTCATTTTTTTTAATTCACTTTATTCATCTGTTGTAGCATTTTTATTGATGTAGCAATTTTATTTGATCTTTTATTTATCTACTATTATCTTTAATTTTTACATTTTACTTCTTCTCTTTAATCTTATTCTATTTAATGTCCTTTGATTTTGTCTTGTGCTGTTGTGATACTTGAAATTCCCCCCTGGGGGATCAATAAAGTATATCTTATCTTAATCCACCTTTTCATCACATTTTCCAAGTGCCTAATCATCATCATTCATTATTGTCAATAATAGGCCTGCTTAAAGGTCAAGTGTCATCTTCTTGGATCTTCCCCCCTCACTCTGCAAGTGGGCACTCATGGAATGTTCAATGCTAGATCTTACTATGTGCTGTCCGAGGATGGAAATGTGAGAGAAAATGACAGATGTGTGGGAGGACGATGTTATGCCACTCCATCAAGCAAAGTCAGGTTTTGTGGGAACATAAACTCGGTCCTTGGTTAACTAGATGACCCTATACAGAAAAGTAAGTGACCATAGGCCCTTGTTTGGTCAAAGGCTATATCTTTTACTTCATGTGGCCTGGAATGTATCAATTTAGCCAAAAACCAGAAAGGAATATCAGTGGACACTAGGCTTATCAATTAAAACACTCATTCCTCTCAAGTGGAAAGAGCGTAATCCATTCAGTCTCTCGAGACTTTTGGTCAGAGCAGTATACTGTACAGATCTGCTGAACACTAAATGGGCAGCTTGCTTCCTTCCTTCCTAATCTGAAGCGAGGGTCAAAGGACAGAGGGCGTCGTATCCTAGAAATTGTAAAGCCCCTTCAGGCAAATGTGTGATACTAGTCTACATATGCTTAAAGATGACTTGAATTCCTAGAAGACATTCACAGGAAACAGGATGAACATTGGCATAAAATAAATCATTTTTATGTATTCAACATTATTCATTAGACTGTCCTTTGGAGCTGAATAACGGGGTCAGTTTATTGATTTTTCAACCAATTAAGAATTGACTGAGTGGATATATAATAATGTTATCATTTTGGTATTGTGAAGGTGACAACTTTTCTGGTTTCAGCTTCTGAGATGCATTTGTTTATTTACTTTTCCACATTTTATGCTATTGTAAATTGAATTTTTGAATTTCTGGACAGCAGTTTCACCCCAATAAAAGTACCTTAGGAGTGGGGTAAAAATTGATTTACCTAAGAATTATGTAAAATCTATTTTTATCATGTTGGCTGAACGAATAACTCAACTGAATAGACACAATGCAGAACCCCCACAGTGCTGAGCACACTCACGCTAAAGTCATCTTACAGTACCTCTTCAAAGAGGGCAAGTGTTTGGGGTAGGGATGAGCAAGTACACCATTATCTGTATTTGTTCCAACAAATTAATTACCTGTATGTGTATTAGGACTTAGAATGGGTGGGGTTTAAACCAGAAGTGGGTGGTACCTAACCAGAAGTTGTTATTTTAAGCCTAAAATTTATAGGGGTTGATCAGAAGTTGCTATCTGTTATTTATTAGTAAGCTATTTGTAGAACAGCCTCAGAATTGAGCTTCACATCATTTTTGATCACGAGAGTAAGAAATCGAACACAGCCATGCAAATCAGGATATTCCTTCAGTATGAGTACAGATAATTTACTCGGATCATACACATACTCATAAAAAGCACATTATCTGTACCAAATACTTGTTTCATGTGAGTATTCGGCTCAACCCTTGTTTGAGCACATTTTGGAATTTCTAACTTAAAAATTAGCCTTTAAAGACTACGGTGATTTTGTAACTACCCTGCAGGACTGCCAACCCTCACATTCACACCAAAGATTCACAACAAGATGAAACTGTTTTAAGACGTTGCAGAGAAAAGTTACAGTGGTGTGAATTGGCCCATCTCAGCTTGACTCAAGCCGGCTGATGATGTCAGCTGTGACTTAGCTGGTCAAATCACTGGCAGCTGGTTTTAGAGCGTGTGGCAAGTCACCTGTTTCATAAGCTAGTCAGCCCTCCGTTCCCATCAAGCTGGAGTCCGTCTCATGTACATCCCTCTTCAATCATATTTTCAGAAGCTACAAATTATAGTCAGCTACAAAATAAGCCTGAAAAGCTGAAATTCCAAATGACAGTACAGAGAGTGGTTGCTATGGAGACAACACACCATCTCATCTATCACATTAGTGTAAACTGGCTGTTTTTTTAGAATGTTGTAGGCTGACGCATTGCAAGTAGTTGCAAGTTTCAACTGGTCTCATTGTGAATCTTTGGTCTGAACTGGGAATTATGCATTGACCATGAGACTCAAACAATAAACACTTTTAACATGCTCTCATGCCACACTTCCATTTTTTCATGCAATGAAAAACAAATTTACTGATAACGTCGGGGCACGGGAGGACACAGCAGACAAGACACAGCAGATGTAAAACACTGCGGTCAATTGAACTGTTGGTTGCTGAAACCCCATCTTGCATCTCAGCAATAATTTCATACACCTAATAAAATTGTCAGCAATAAAGATCTAATTTTATAAAGCAGTTCTCATAATAGCTTTGCTGAGCAGTACAATGGATCTCTGCTCAAAATATCCCCGTCTATGAACATAAATTGTTTTACTACACATAGCTGTACAGGGAAAGCACCCTCAAATAGAAATTGCATTTCATCGAAAATGTCCCACTTTACTCTCATAAATTCTTCCTTCAGAGTTTTGCTCAAATGTTCAATTTTAATCTTTTCCAGAATGACCCTGTTTATGACCATGTAAAATTTGATGTTATTTTACTGTGCAGTTTCAGAGAAAATTAAGGGAGAGTTAGCTCAGTAAACATAACACACTGACAATGTCCTCGTGTTTAAACCCTCATAAAAATCTTCTGAGGTTTGCCAACATTTTCAGTGTAATCTGGTTCAGGATGACCCTGACTGTGACCATGTAAAATATGAAGTCATTTACAGTCTCACTTTGGATGTTACTGGGGCAGAGATCTGAGTTTGAGCACAAGCAAACAAGCCGTCCAACCAACACACACTGCAGCACTTAACAAATCTTCTGCCAACTCTGTTTACTAATTTAGTCCATTTAAAAGACTTGCATCCGTACCAAGTTGTAGTTAACAATGAGTTTGGCTGGTAATAATGTTAAGTACAGCCGAGTGCTTTGCTTTCTTTTTTTCATCCTTACTCCAGAAAAACACACCACTCTCTGTTTTTGCAAAAGACATTAACCTGTGATGTTGGTCAGGAAATCACATTTTCATTTAACATTTCTCAAACAGGCAAAAAGACTGTAGCATGCTTCCAAATGAGTGCAGTCACTTTTTCAAAATCAAAAGGCTGCGTACTCACACATATTCAATTTGATTAATCAAGAATCAAATCAGAATCTAAATCCAATCATGGGATTACCTCAGATTCCCCTCTTGGTGTCATGGCACAGGTACTACTGGAGAGATAATTTGTTGTTATGTCTGGGGGAATTCATTAACACTTAGCCTTGTAGCTATACCAGCGAAGGCCACAACATAAAGTGATTGCAAATGCTTGCAGATGCCATCCAGAATCATAGTAGTGATGATGCGTGAGCGTGCAGTAGACCTGGGCCTCTGCCCTCTTTCCTCCTGTCTCTGCTGCCTCCAGTGTGTGATGACACTGCAGCACAATAAAGAGTTCTCTCTCTGACCTATTTACACAGCCTACACACAGTGCAGACAAAGGTCAAACGACAGGCTGTGGAAGAATTTCCTCTGGCTATAGTTCACCTTCTCTTTGGTCAAAACAAACACAATAATAACATGGACTCTATTCCTCCAACGGCACATGACAAAGTCAGGAGGAATGTGTTGAAAACAGCGGCGTTAAGTATAGAAGTGTGCTCTACATGCAACTGTTTTGATGTATTTTCAGTACATAATTCATCTACACTATGTCAATCAACAAGACCATTTCATGAAATCATTAATCTGATTAATTCATTGATTCATTCAGGGCATTAATTGATTGGGGTAAAAGTCAACTTTGATAATGAAAAGACGCAAAATTGTAGTTACATAACCATGCATGTCAAATAGCTTTTCAACAAGTGAATATAGCGTCTACTGGTAATGTATACAGTATTCAAACATGGATGCTCTCTTCAAGTTGAGATCTGAGCGTAAGTAAACTGAACTTTAGGAGCACAACAGCAACTGAGAAACATATGTTGGCTGCCCAGAGGGGTGAAAAGCTGAGTTGTCCCTGGGTGAACAGGCAAAAAAACTGCTGGGACAGACAGTTAGCAGCAGTTTATCACAATAGGGGAAAATAAGAAACGTGGTATCCAGCCACTTCCTCTGAATGTCATCAGCTAAACAGCAAGCTGTCCAGACATCAGCAGTGCAGGCATGGGCTCAGTGTGCATGAATTCCTAAATGTTATTCAATAATCAGCAATTTGTTCTAAAGGGTACATTTCTGTGAATTCATGAGCACCATCGCAGCACACAGACACACAGAGGAGCTCTGTAATCTCATCATCAATATCCGATTAGGGACATGGGGCAACATTTGGGCTTGACACAAATAAATCAGCTGTATGAGTCTGAATGCTGCTAAGGACAGAGGGTTAGAGGCTGGCCGAATCAAAACAAATCTAATGCAATAAAATCCTCCAACCAACTCTTCTAAACTCACTTGTTAACATGTTAGAATTCATACAAAAACCAAAGTGTAAAAACAAGTTGTGGTTTTATGGAGGGTTATGTGCCTGATATGTTAGCCAGGCACAGCAACTTTCTAAACTCTCCACTGGTTGTCTGGCAACCTCACAAAAATTAGGTTTTTAATGTGTGTATGTTTTAATTCGTGAGCTTTAGAGGTGCTGTTAGGTGGACAGATGCAGGCTAGTTGTTTTGTCTCGTTTCCAGTCTTAACGCTTAGCTAAGCGGCTGCTTGCAGTACAGCCGAGTCATACGCATCATATCAACATTTCTAAAGTGATGGTGTTGACTTTGTAATTGGGAGGTGGAGGGGATGGTGGAAGGCTTGACACCTAAGTGAGACAGATGCCAAGACAACAGCAGACAAGTGTTCAAGACCAACAGACAACAACGCCGGCTGCTTTTCAATGACACTTGCTTCAATTTTCCTTTCCTTGGTATTTTAAGCCAAAACATGATCTTTTCCAAACCATAACTAATAAGTGGGTTTGTGCCTAAATCTAACCACATGTTAACAACAGTGTTGTTGAAAAATAAATTAAATGGCATTTATACCAGTGGTTTTGTGTGTGTCAATCAGAAGGAAATTCTTCAGCTGAAGAAGAATTAAATCGCTCCATTCTTGCACACATTAAAGGGAAACTGTCCATTTTCAAAATGTATACATTATTCCTATGGTCTAAGACACTGCAAAAATATTAGTTAACATGAACAACTCTCTCCCAAATCCAAAAACTGGAGTGCTAAAACTCAAATTCATAATGTCAAGTATAAAGTCTGGAGCTGCTCCATAGCAATGAATGGCGAAAGATGTTACAGATGGCGCTGAGAGCGACCATGGGAATGTTCTGAGTATATTTTCTGTTTCAGAACTGAGAACACAATAGAATAAAGCTCATTTGGGTATAAAAAGAAAACAAGCATTCTGCGAGTCAGCAAAATCAGTCTCCTATCCACTGTCTATGGAGCAGCTCCAGATTTTATACTTGATGACATCACAAGTTTGAAACTTACTTCTTTGGTTTCTGGCTTTGAGAGAGAGTAGCTCATCTTCACAGTACTGACTGAACCTCCCATGCTGGAACGCTTAATTTAGTGTTCCCCTTTAAAGTAACAAAGGAACATGTTTTAGTAATCATAGGCACCCAAATCTATTATGGAACTAAACATTAATATGGCAATGCTGACTTCCCCTCTCCTCTTATTTAGGGTTTGACTTACAATAAACAGAGCAGGGGGATATTTACCATTTAGAATTGTATTCAATTAGCATTTAGTGAAATACAACAACAAATATAAGGATTAAGTGTGCACTGCAATGCCTGATAAGGGTATTCTCTAAATAAAATAATTACATTTCATTTGAGCCTTTTTCATTTTCATGAAAGGATGAATCCAGCTTCTGTCAAATGAAGTCAACTAAAGTGAGGTCTTGTGGTTTTAATGTTGACCCAGTGTGACATGGCATGTTTAAACTATGAGTTCACCCTCTTGTGGGGTCACCGGTTTAAACTGTTTAAGATTTAATTTCATGTGACAAGTCAAGACAACAAAACTGTTGTAAATGCTGTCAGCTAGACTTAATTTGCAGTAATTGATAGGAACGCTACAATTATTAAGAAAACAAGGCAGTAACAGAACTTTAGTTACAGCTGCAAGATGAAGCTGCATTACTACAGTCAAAGCACACCTGAGTGAGAGCCTCTGTTTTTGAGCTCAGTCCTCTTATTGTAGGATTTCATTCATTTTTGTTCTGTCACAACAGGATTGTTGGTCAGGTCAGAGCGTTTATTTGGCTTGAACTCATTTCTCTCATTCAGTCTGACAGTAACCCACATCAATAACACATTGGTAATCATGGTGACTGAAGCGGACAGTACACTCTAAACACTCAATATGTTGAGAGTTATCTGCAAAGCAGGTACAACTTGTCAGGACAACCTGAGTAGAAACATTGGTATTTTAATAATACAAGACATGTATAGGGTGAATCTCTATAAGCTGCCCTCTCTCAGAGCATACGAAGCTCTAGCCTTATCTTATGGAATCAGGTATGTTATATATTGTGTATTATGTCTGCTGTGGGTAAAAACATCAATGATAAAATCTGTATTCTCATAAAATGATATAGTGAAAAATGTGGAAGCGAAGAATCAAGGATCATGTTTAATGAAATATCTACCCCCTCATACTACAGTAGCTTTACTTTTTTTGCATACAGTAATATTTGCAAAGCTGGATGACATGTAGGCCTGTAATCATCCGCAACTGCGAAATATAAACGTGAAATATTGAGGATAGAAAGTATATTATGAGACAATTACGTTAGGGAGTCCATAAAGAATGCAGTTGAAAGCTGATGGTGTGAGGAGCGTTTTGTGGTGAACATCACCTTCCTCTGAGTCGGTGGGGAGCACTTGATCTGCGAAGGGAAACCAGAGAAAACAATAACTATACCTGAGGGGTATATTGAAAGCCAGCTCAGTTGGATTCATAGTTTGAATGATTCTGCTTGACGTTTATGTATTTCTTGTTGCAAAGAAAAACAAGCCTCACATACAGAGACAGCCAGATGTGTGGGTGTCTGTGATGCAGCTATAAAAAAGGAAATCTGAATACCTGATTACAGTAAACAATTTGAGGCTAAATAGGGACATGATCAAGATATATAGTACCTGATCCTGTAGCTTTGTGATGTGGTGTCTCGGGGCTCTCCCCTCTCCTCAGGGCATGGATGGCATGGCCAGAGGTCTGTCTTACCCTCAGTAAATCTGTAACACATGGTGACACACACAGATTGCATTACTGTAACTGACAGGCATTAAGTAAATGTTTAAAGAGATTAAATTACAACGTATTACGTACTTTTTCCATGAGAATAATGGAAAAAGTAGAGGAGATATGTCAAAGACTTACTATCTAGTACATTGACCATATTGTGTGTGTTCTGTTGAAGGCTGCTGTGCCACTGGTTGAGGACAATACAGCTAACACCAGCCAAACTCAACAGCAGAGCAGTCTCCAGGGGTTTCTCCAGGGCTAACTGTCCTGCACTGCAAAGGAGAGAAACAGTGAGATCACAAGAGACACAGAGAGGGGAAGCCCTGTTTCTACAAACTGTGACCAAGTAAACAGCTGAAATACTGTCAAAGGCAAAGACAAAATCACCAACTGTTACTATTGTAAGCGAATCCAATAAAAACAACCTAAGAAGGTAAAAAGAGCAACAGATATAAGTGGTAAATGTAAATTAATTTGACAAACAGAGTTTGAGCTTTATTTCATTGAGTTATTTTGTTACCTCTTGTACATATCAAGGGTTGATTGGCGGACAACACTGGCATTGTTCTGAACCAAGTCAAAGAGAAGAGCCATGCGACACTCTGAGGAGAGCAAACATCACTGTTATTATCCGACCACAGAATAAGTAAAACTTTTCTAGAACAGCGAATATGAAACTTTTTCATAGTCATTCAAACACAGCCTTAAGGATGCCCATCATGTTCTGTCCCAAATAACCTGCTGTTTTCAGCTCCATATTAATTCAATAAAGGTGATACAGCTGGAGTTAAAGTGTGTATGGGCAGACTGCAGTCTTAAAAGAGAGCCAGATTGTTAAAAACAACAGCACAGTTGTAAAAAAAAAAAACTGTGATAGAAATATCAAAGGTGCTTTTAATAATGGTGATGATGATAGTAATAATAATAACACATTAATTTGATATATATAAATATAAAATATAGATAAACAAACCCAAACACTATCTTTCAGCCATTTAAGAAGAAAAACAACATTCAAAAATACATAATGAAACAGAGGCACGGAAAAGGGCCCAAAACCTATTATGAAAAGCGAAGTGGTAAAAACAAACAGTTATGAGAATTCTACATGGATACTGCCTGGACAAGTGATAAGTATTTAACACAATATGCTGTATAAGCCATTTTCCTGTGATATGACACAGACAAAAACTGTCACATTAAACAGACACAAATGCAGATGCCTTGCTAATGTTTAAGTACAGTATGTAGTTTCAGTTTATCATTTTCTCCTGCCCTTTGTTCTCTTTGCTCTCTGTGGATCAATGGATGTGTTTAAAGTGTTTAAAGGAGCTGTATGCAACATTCAGAGCCTCAGAGACTGTATAAAAAAAGTGGATGTAGCCATTGTGAGGTCACCCATTTGGCATTTTGTCCGTCACTATCCTGGTTTTATATGAGAAGAGGAAAAGATCGTTAGTTGCTAGGCTAATTCATACAATGTAAAATGCCATAGGCTTGTGCTACGACTTCAGTCGACCAAGATTTTCTTTGGTTGACTACAGCCCTAGTTATTTGGAGCCAGAAATGACCACATTTGGATGAGAGGGAGGAGCTGTGGAGGAGCTAGGGGTGGATATGACTGAAAACCCAAGGACACCACTGTGGTAGCAATTTGCTAATCACAAGGCAGCCCTGTCCTAAAGCATGCCTTGCTAGTGACTGAGACCATAAACTCATAAGTAAATTGTTGACTGAAGTAATAAATCAAGTGAAAAGTAGGGTCATTTGCTCTTTGATTTGTATACAGTCGGACTTCTTTTTGCAACTAGTAGAGTAACCAACTGGTGGCCATTAGAAAGAATGCAGGTTTAAGGTACTTCCACATTGGTTTTACTCTTCAGACTTGGTGATAATCCATTGATTCAGAGTCAGGGGCAGGATTGTCTGCAACATTGAGGTGGCTTAGCTGGCAGCTAGCATCTAACGAGGCTTACTCTACTCTATAAATGAGGCTAACAACTGCAACATTGTTGACAGAGCTAACAGTGTTATCTTGGGAGAAACTGGAGGGTGGGCTCTATGCTTCCGTGATGACACCATCTAGATATCAGCTGTTTGAGTGTAGTGCAGAGTGGCAGCGATGAACTAGCCAGTGGAATACACACATGTATTAAAATGCATCTATCACAACAACAAACAGAAAAGCTGGGATTACGACACACAGAGATAGTGTGACTTCTTTCTCTGCTGAGGACACCATTATTTCAATATATCAATACACAATTCACATATAAAATAGTGGTTTGCTGCTATAGTAATGATCTGAATGTCATATACAGAATCTTTAAACTTTATGGGTAAAGTTGAGTTGTGCATGTACAGTATGTGAGAGTATATCAAATGACTGAACTCATCAGTGGGAGCATTTGTTTTTCTCTGCTACTTCTGGTTTTAGTGATGTTCCATATTTCCTGGAATCAATTCGAGGTGGGAGAACGAGGCGCTACGCATCTACTGTAGAACACTATTTGTCAAACATTTAGCCATGGGCCTTCATCGGAAGCTCAGCATACTTTACACAAGGAAATGACACAAACCGATGAAAAACACTTTAGAATATTGTGGCAATAAGTCATGCCACAGAGCCAAAGAGACTTTAGCACACTGTTAAACACTGTAACTTCAATACAGTCCATCTATTTATTGGTACACAAAATAGGCTTTTACAATACAAGCAATTGGACTAGACCTGTAGGTGTGAGAAAATGTCAGAGACCAGGTGTGTATACAGTGACAATCATGTCTGTCTGAAGCAAGACACTGCTGCCCCCCATGCCCTTTTGCCATAGACCGCGGAACCGGGGGGGCCAGGGGGGCCATGGCCCGGGTAACTTTTGTACTCTGACATAGAGGGCTGCATTGGGATTGGGTCCCGTCCTCGCCAACGCAAGTATCGCGGGAGTGGGCGGTTTGAACTTTGCTGCGGGCGGGAACGGACAGCTAAAAAAAACACTGCGGGATCAGGATGTAGCCTATTTTTTTTTTTTTTTTTAAAAAAAGGTGTAATACTCATTTTGATCCACACTCCACCAATTGGTGGCGGTAATGGACCAATTCCCTGTTTGCCAACCGCCATTGAACAGTAGAAGAAGAAGAAAAAGAAGAAGAATAAGAAGAAGATGTAGCCTAGCGATTGGATGTCAACACAGGAACTTGGTGCACATGCATGAGCGTTTCCACTCCATATTTATTCATAAATGGACGAATATGCCCTGAACCAGCTTTCATACCAGTTTGCCGCTTGCTCCACCTATCTGTCTGTCTGTCTGTCTGTCTGTCTGTCTGTCTGTCAGCTCCATCTGTCATGAGACAAA
>NC_065524.1:10887056-10889785 GCF_006386435.1 Epinephelus moara
AAAAAAAGTGCTCCGCAACGTTATTTAATACATCAGTAATATTGTCTGTTTCAATGCATATGCCCCCCCACCCCCTCTGCATGACTTGAAATTATGGCCCCCCCTTGTTTAGATGCGTTCCGCGGTCCATGCCTTTTGCTATTCAGTTGACTGGGGCCAGAACAGCAGTCCACTCTGACATGAGTCTCTGTCATCCAGTCATCGTTGCAGTAGTGTTAGTCATTGAGTTTAGCCCCTAAAAGAATCTTAGGAAGTGATATTATTACTTTATCACTGCATCTGTATCTTGTTTAAGTAGCACTATTCCCAAAGAGGATATGAGTGCAGATGGTGCTGCATGTAAAGCATGACACCTTTTTTTTTCTGAGAAACACAAATCTGCCATCGCCTTATCTTATCCTGGTGGCCAATTAAATAGGAACGCTCTGGTTTGTTTGCAGGTAACAGCTGGAATTCAGACCATGGTGTCAGCCACACTATAGTTAGCAGCACTAACGCCAGGCTAGCAGGAGGCACATGTGTCTGGCCTGGGGCAATGTGTAAGGCCAACCTGACACTCTGTCAATCACACTCAAGTCCACTCAAAGTCCACCCATTCTCAGACTACAGTTGTATGGCGGTGAAAGAGAGGAGAGAAGCCATGAAGATGGAGCTATATTGGTTGTGTGAAATATCTTTGAAGGTGGGAAGAGCTGAAAGGTGGTTTGGGGCAGGTTATTATTTATTTAAAGAGGACTTAGGGAGAGAAAAGGCCTCCTCTAATAATTGAGAAAAGGGAGTTGGGTCTTCTTGTCCCCAGACTGTCAATAAATTACAACGGCCAGGGGTTCTTTAAGACTACTCCTGAGTTTGAGTGGTATCCTCTATGTCTTCATGGCATAATCAAATTTCCCATATAAAAGGAATTTAAAGATTTTAAGACGACCGCTCTTTACATCCAGAATGAATTATAATCCCAGAGTTTTTTCATTTTTCTTTAACAAAATAGATATAAAAAACCTGGTGGGATCCAATGACTGAAATAAATAAAGTATTCTGAAGCAATCCTCAGATTTTTTCAGTTAAATTATTTTTTACAGGCAGTGAAGTTGTGGAAATATTATAGCAGAGATCTGAAAGTAAAACCTCATTGATTTCTCACTGCAGAACAGGGATATATTTATATATACCCACCCAGAGAAAGATTGATGGGTTTGAAGAGATTAAGTCTCCTGCTCCATTTACTGTTTACATAACCTACAAACAGCTCTGCTCCAAATGTCTGTTATTCAATCACTTCAGTATTTTGCCACCATTTTTCCTCGTAATTTACCATATTAAAGGCTGCAGAAAACTCAGTAAGCTGTGGTTTCATAACATCTTGTACGTTACTGGGACACCAGATACTCAAAGACATTCAGTGACATAGACTGCTTCTCCATCATTCTCATCACTTTGTTTTTTTTATATGATGTAGTAATGTTTATATCTATTGTTTCTATTTGTTTGAGGGGGGCCCAATGCAGTAAAGGCAGTAATGGGGTCATAGACATAAGCCTGAGCAACACCAAGTGAAATCTTAGTTGTTTTTCGTTTCTATTTTTTTACTGACAACCCTAAATGACATTTTACTTGTGTTTAGCCTAACAGATAGTAGACTGTAGGGCTGTCAACGAATATTCTAAATTCGAATTTAAATTCGAATTTGAAAAAAAAGGGACCTTCGAATGTGAAAGTTGATATTCGCTTGTGGAGAGAGAAAAAAAAACACCACCGCAGCTGTCCTCTTTGCAAGTGGGTGTTGGCATCAGACGCGCATTTCTCCACGCTGGTCGACAGGCGGTTCTGCTCCCAGCTGTTGTCTCCGTCACCCGGCTTGACACATTCGCGTGCGGCTCGCGCAGAAAATAGACCAGACGCCGAAACGATCGCTGCAGGGCGCGAGCCGGTCACGGTCCGGTGCTTCGAGGCTATTCGCAGCGCTTCCGCGGGCGGTGTGGTCACGGGTCAGAGAGGGGGGGCGAGCGACAGGTCCGCGGTCGTTTATAACGTAATGTTATAGATAATTGTTTTATGTGTTTTAATGTGTAGGTATGTAAATGTTTTCAAAGACGTTTATGTTGAAATAAAAATACCTACAGGTAGTTATGTTTCATATACAAGTATGTTTCCTTGTATTAGTTTGCCCTCTTGTGGACATAATGCGGAAAAAGAAATATTCGAATGGTTCGAACCTATGAGTTATTTTTAGAAGGAATATTCGAACGTCATTTTTGAGCAATTTTGACAGCCCTAGTAGACTGGCATTATCAACAGCAAAGTGACGGACACAGTATGGCAGTGATCGTCGACTGGCCACAAACGGGCCGCCTAAGCTTTCCATCCAGCCTGCAGTATATTAATAGAGCCAGAAAACTAAGGTTGTTATAAATCCATCTGACATCTTGTTAATAGCGATAGTGATACAGTGCTTAGGCCTACTACAAAAATGTCAAAATATCAAATATCAAAAAGTGAGAAAGCAGCATCCTGCATAGACCGCGGAACCGGGGGGGCCAGGGGGGCCATGGCCAGGGTAACTTTTGTACTCTGACATAGAGGGCTGCATTGGGATTGGGTCCCGCCGGGTCCCGCGGGACCCAACGCAAATATCGCGGGAGCGGGCGGTTTGAACTTTGCTGCGGGCGGGAACGGGCAGCTAAAAAAAACACTGCGGGATCAGGATGTAGCCTTTTTTTTTTTTTTTTTTT
>NC_065524.1:10890194-10965566 GCF_006386435.1 Epinephelus moara
GAGTTTTGGTTGTGGTTGTGGACTGGATGTACTTTGTTGTTTGCTATAGTTTCATCTGTGCGTTTATGTGTAAATAGGCTTGTTGTGTGTGAATGTTGGGATCAGAGGGGTTAATCTGAGCAAGCATGTGTTCGTGTTCATACGAACCCCCTCCGCATGACTTGAAATTATGCCCCCCCCCCCTTGTTCAGATGCGTTCCGCGGTCCATGGCATCCTGAGTAAGTTATTAATGACTTACAGAAGCATATACCATATCAACCACACATGCAACCAACACACTCTGTGTCTCTGTCTGTGCCTTAGTCCTCAGTCCTGACAATCATGCTACCATAATGCATGAAGTTCTCAGTTCACAGTTAGCAGAGATGGGCAAAAATACATCATAATGTATTTTAAAATACAAAATACTGGTGCCAGGAAATGTATCAAGATAAAATACATGTATTTTGTATTTTCAAACACAGAAAATACTTTTTTCCTTTTTCTTTTTAGCAGTCGGTCGGTCAGTCGGTCCTGAAAACTTTTCGTGAATAACTCAAAATTTGCATACTGCAACTAGAGACCACGAGTAACTATATCAGAAAGAATACCCACGATTTGTCCATAGGTGGCGCTATATTAACCAATTCAATTTTTTTTGTGAATAACTCAAAAAGTTCTTGACCAAAAATGCTCAAAATTTACATTTTATGTGATTTATAAGTGGGCTGCTGCTTGTGTCATATCTGCATGCAAGAATGGGGACAACTTCACAGCGCTTATTTAACATTTGTCATTTTGTAAAACCAACATACGTGCTATTAAATAAAAATGCTGCATGGGTGCACAGTACCAGACAGATTGAGGGCTGCCACTTTGGCAGGTGGAATGTTTGCCATGAAGCGCTCCATCCCCAGGTAAATGAAGGCACTGCATCTGCACAGCAGCTGCTCCATCTCAGACAGACTTGACAGATATTGGAGAAAGGTTAGCGGTTTAAAAAAATGATCAGGCATGTTGCATTGTAACAAATACACTTTGCACTGAGCATACTGAGAACCAAACCAAACAAGACTTGCCGCACTGCCTTCTAACCTGGGTGTTTGCTTGCTGCCCATGAAGCCCTCCCACAGATGGGTCAAATGCTGGCTGTGGGTTTCTAAAATCTCCTTCATCCTTATGCTCAGACTGGTCCCCTCTGTGCCAGATAGACAACAACATGCAAATATTAGGAAACCTTCCATTCACTGAAGTGGTGACACTAGTTGGGCTGAAATGTGACTCATACAAGGCCACAAAAGTAGAGACTTTGTAAAATAGTATATTATAAGAGAGGGAAGGATGCTTTGAGAGGCTACAAGGTGAGAAGAGGCCATCCAGGGCCAGCTGCGGCACTGCCTGACTACAATACAGTATAAAGACAACATTAATCACTGCAGAACTTAGGTCTCAAAAGTACTCCCAGCATTCCTACACTTGAGTCCAAAACACAGCATCCATACAGAACCTAAAAGAAAAGCAGCTCAAGCTATACAGTACTGTCACTGATCATTAAGAACAACACAGTGCAGTGCATTTCCACCTTCACTGATACTTGCAGTATACTAATTTCTTAATTCTGCAAATATGTAATGTAAGGTATATAATAAAGAAAGTGACTGAATCCTCTACAGTTACTTACCAAAGCTGCCTTCATTGTGAGGGTCAACAATATCTGTGGGGGCATGTTAAGTAGAATAATCTTATAAGTGCTATAACTATATTTCAATGACAAAAATAAAACAGGCTGTTTAACAAACCGACAATGCCCATGCTTCCAGTTATTTTTTAATCCTGTTATCTCAAAATCACAAACTTTGTTATCTTGAGATAACAAGATGATTGCAAAAAGGTTGTTTCCTCTTATTAGGCGACTTAAAATGTTTATTAGACATCATGCCAGCATGCATAGCTGTCATCTTGACAACTGTGGCAACAGATTTAAGCTAAAAATGTCAGATCAAGGACCACACATTATAGATATTATTGATCGCTTCATTGATCGGTAATGGTAATTAGGTCTTAACGCGGTGTCCTCTGTGTCCTCACAAGAGTGGCCATATCGCAGTCAGGTGCGCCTTGCCAAGTGCATCGAGTGCATGCCGAACACACTTTTACTAATTTTGTGGCCAGCCTATCGTGACGCACCTGCGGCACACTTGGGCAATGGGTGGGATCAAAAAGAATGCATTGTTGGCGGATGAATTAGAGGCTGTGACAATCATGGCTTATTACACTCCCCATTCACCCCCTTTGTTCATACGACTTCAATCAGTTTGGGAATCCCCTGTGGAGGTTTACTCAGATGAAATTTATTATTTTCTTGGAATTGGGACTGGAATAATTTTTGGGCCTTTACTGTACTCCCTGTTCTGATATTTTCAGCTTAAATCAGTTGCTTCAGTTGTCAAGACCCCATCAATACATGCTGGCAAGGCTCTCCTGATCTCTAATAAACATTGTAAGTAGCTCAATAACAAGAAACAACCTTTTTGTAATTACCTCGTTATCTCAAGATTACAAAATTCATTTTGTTGGGAGGACGACATATAACAACCTTTAGTTTTCTTGTGATAATTGGTATATTATCTTGTTATCTCGAGATAACAAACCTTGTTGTCTCAAGATAACAACATAATTAAGTCATTATCTCTAGTTAATAGGGTTGTCAAAAGTATCGATACTCTGAAAAGTATTGATACTCAAACGCTGTATCCGGATACAATACTAATTTACAAAAGTATCGATACTAACAGCGCACACCACCTCAGCGCCTGTCGGGTGTGCGTGATGGGTCCGACGGACACGCGCTGTGCAGGCAGCGTCTGGCAGGCACAGAGCCCTCGCTGCAACCCAGCTTGTTGTCGCCGCTGTGCATGCATGCACACATTTCTGTTGCTGTAATATGGCCAGCGCAGCTGCAGGAGGATCAGAGCAGCCAGTTTTGGTCAAAAATGATAAAGGAAAAAGCGCTCTTTGGAAATATTTAGTGAAGTGAACACAGCACGCTGCAGACGGCAGGTACAGCCCCTCCCCTCACTAGCAGCTGAGCAGCTGGTGTCGCCAGCATCAAACTAAAATATAACTTCTAACGTTAATGTGGGAGCTAAGCAGAAAACTTTATCAGTCATGCCCGTCTGTAACATTAATAGACAATGTTAGTTTAACAGGACAACACAATTATGTGTGTCTGAAAAGTTATGTTAACTGTAAAGTCACAGATTGAAGCTGAAAAAACGTTTAGTTTCTCCTGTAACCCCTGGTTCTCTGATCACATAGTGAGGTAGAAACAGGAGCATCCTGAGCTTAAACTACCAACTCTATTTGATCAGCAACGAAAATATGGTGCCAATTCACCAGAAGCACAGAAAATAAACAGGGCTGTAGATAAATACATTCGTATGGACAGATCTTGTTTCTGGTTGTTATTTATTTGGGGGGGATTTTTTGTTGTTATCATTGATGTTACTGTTCTGATCTTTATTTAAAAAATGACATGCCTCTTAATTTTTTGCTGCTGTATCGAAATTGGTATCGAGTATTGAATATTTTCCTGGGTATCGACATCGAGTTTGAATTTTTAGTATTGTGACAACCCTACTAGTTAACAAAGCTTTTTTAAAACAACAACAACAAAATAATGAACTCCTGATCTCGATAATGGCATTGAAAAGTAACTGAAGGCACAATCGTTCTTAGCGTCTGTGGAAATAGGTATAATATTTAACAAAAAGGATACATTTGACGTTTCGCATATCCACTGGGAAGGTGTTAGAAGGCAACACACGATTCACAGGTACCTGGGTAAATAAATTAGAGTTATTACAGCTTATACCAAAGACATTTACAAACATAAAATATATGCAGTATAAATATAAACATGCAAATATATCTGCAAACACCAGCTGCAAGAGAGTGGATTTCAAGACAGAGGAGACAGAGCACAAGAAATAGAAGCAATGGGAAGGGGATGGTGGAAAAAATAGAAGTGGTGCATGACAGAGGATAAATGCTCAGAAGCTAGAAATAGGATCTTTATGAAAACACATTATGTAATTGATTGAAAAAACACACTTAAAAGGGAGGCGAGAGGAACTTAAATAATTGCCAGTGCTGACAGCAGGTGAAAGTAATATTGCTGTCTGTATCTGGCAGGCCCAGATTAATTTACTGAACTCACCACTTTGATGGCTTGGCTTTGATCTCCCTTCCCCTTAGTTGGCTTGCCACCTTTGGTCTCTTTTTTGTTGTCACTTTCAACTGCCACAGACAGGAAGCAGAATTAATACATACACTTGTCTGCAGGGTAGATTACACAGCATTTGAACTGGGAAAAGAAAAAAAACTTTCTCAGTATCTGCAAAGTCAATGACATTTATTGGTGACTGAAGAACAGTTCTGAAAGTTTCCCCATGGCTGCAACATCTATAAACCTCTGCAAATGAAAGCTCTGACTATTGATTAAGCATTGATCACCAATTAAATTACCAGATTAATTTGTTTTAACACCCCCCCCCCTTCAAACACATTAATAAATAAATAGGTATAATCAACAGCTAATTACAGACATACTGAAGCAGTTATCTTAAAGTCCATGACTGTGATCTTTCATTTCATTTCAGGCCATGCCAGCAGCGGGACTGTTCGAGAGGAGTCCATCTGTTGGTCAATCAGTCCAACACTTGTCACTTGACTATAGTCAATGCCCATCTTTTGCCACTAGATAAAAACCCTCTACCTCTCCACACCCCATGCCAGCACGTCCTTGTGTATGAAAATATAGAAGAAAATCCCTAAACACTTGTACCACTCCAAACACTTCTCATTACGGATGACATCCAGCTCGTGTCTATTGAGTTACAGTACACTTATTACAACTTTCTTGCACTTACAAAAGTGTTTGTCAAAGGAATGTAATGCAGTATAACAATGCTTTGAAACTAAGCAGACATTTAAAGTTACCTGAGGATGTATTAAAATTAATGCTGACGTTTTTTTATCGACCATCAGCAGCAGATCCAAACCTCCACCAGTCTAACACTTTATTTCATCAAAGGTTCACTGAAAACTAATGACTGAATTCTTATAACATTCTCTGTTTAAATTTTCTGTGTAAAGAGAATGAATCAATGATTTTATGTTACATTTGTAAATTTCATACATATCATATCAGTGTTTCTAAAATGATGTATTACATGAGCTGACTTTGTCACTAGGGTGTGGAGAGAATGGCAGATGGTGTAACAGCTAAGTGAGATAGCTGCCAAGCTGCTGACCAATGTTTAAAACAAACAATCGATAACACTGGTTGCTTCTCAGGGAGCTATAGCGGCTTTTTAGCCACCAAACATGGGTGTTTTTGGTGACCTGCCACTTTGTATAGTGCTCTGAATAGCACTTGTTTTTTACTGCGACATCACCATGTTTCCAGCTGGGATAGTGCCCTAAAAAGCATTTTCTTTATCACTGCTTTCCCAGCTGGAATAGTGCCATGAAAGGCCCTTGTTTTTTTTTTTTTGTTGTTTTTTTAAACAAAACACAGACAGTGCCATTACAAGAGTTTTTTTTTTCTTTTTTTCTTACTGAGACATTGACACATTTCCTGTCAGGACCGTGCCCCAAAATGCATTTCTTTCTTTCTTAATTTTTTAACTGGGAAATCCAAATGTTTCCAGTCTTGTTATTAGCACAGAAAGCATTTTTTCCCCACAGTCAGTGCTGCATTTCCAGCCACAATAGTGCCACAAAAAGTGGTTGTTTTTCCCAAGACATCACTGTGTTTCCAGTCAGGATTGTGCCACCAATACTGGATATTGTAAGCCATAACATGTTTTCATAGCCCTAACCAAGTGATTTTTGTGTCTAAACCTTACCACACATTAACCACGACTTTGTTGAAACATAAAGAAACGCACAACTGTAACATATCTGTGGTTTGCAGATTTGTACAATGCAAATATTCATTCTGGTGATTAGGCTGAGCACAGGACAAACTTTTCAGACCTTTCAGTCTGCTTTCTGCCAGAACTTTTAGCCAGCTTATGGTAGTTTTACTGCCCACGAAGCCCTAAGTTCTTAAGTTTGCCACAGTGAACACTGTGCAGCACAATGCTTGGAATACATTTGACAAAGGTCACAGCTCTACGTCTACTTCAGTGTGTGTCAGGAATTTTAAAATCCTACACATACAGTGAAGTAGGCGATTAAGTAAAATGGTCCACAACATAAAAATGTATTTTTTCTCTCCACAATATGTCTTTCTTAAATGATTTTGATATTATTAAATAAAAATGGCTTTACTGAGCTTCTAATTAGACATGACTGATTTGTTGATTCTACACTTTGGTGCAACTCCAGTGATATATTAACTTAGTGCCTACACATCTTTTCTATCCATAGACCATGCTGCACATAAGGATCAGATCATTACTGGTCACATGTCATCAGTGTGTTCAGTACTACTAGAGTTTTTAATGCTGACAGTATTTTCTTACTATTACAACTAGACAAGCCACCACCATTTGTAGTAGCTCCCACTGTTCACTATCACTGCTAATATGTACAACTTTTTAAAAGGACCAACAAGCCAGCAAATGTAAAAGCTTTACCGAGATCTGTGTAGTTTAAATCACAAAGGCAAACTTTAACAGCATCAAAGCAGTGTTTTTATTGTTTGTGCTATTTTGTCCTGTGCAAAATGTATGCAAAACACTAAACAGAATAACAAATAACCCTTTTAAAAGTGTTCTCAGACACTTTGTCTTCTTAACACAATGGTACACTGTCAAATTATGGTAATGATGATCCAGAAAAAGACCCATATATTTGTTTCAGGCACCCAAAGACGTAGGTAACACATGTTCTTATAGTTTCCTTCCTCTGTCATATGCAATAGTCAAGTCTCACACACACACACACACACACACACACACACACACACACACACACACACACACACACACACACACACACACACACACACACACAAATTTAACAGTAACCTTTGAACATTCACTCAAGTTATGCAAATGATTCAACCTTTAAAAAGGTAAAGATGTCTGCAGCATCAGATTCGGTGCTCTTTCTACTCCCTTTTCTTTTCTTTTCTTTTCAAAATATTAATGTGCATAATTCCCCGAGGACTGAAGCATCATTGCCCCCCCCCCCCAAAAAAAACAGCTAGATTTTTTTCTTTGGATTTTACACTTATAGGAGACCTCCAAAATAAAACCCTACGAGACTACAGAAGGACAAAATGTTTGATTTTTATTCTTTTAAAAAATACTTGTTACTAAAAAAAATACTACTAATACTAATACTAAAAAAAATACTTGTTAAGTAGTTGATTTTAAACTGATTACAGATCAAAGTCTGTCACACATCAAAACATGCTTTTTTGTTTGTTTTCTGCTCTAATAAAAACAGTTAACAATTATTGCAATATAAAGCAACAAAGTGAAGAGAAAATCAGGCAGAAAATACTGTAGGCTCTGATCGGTCAGAGCACGTTTTGCAGGTTGCAAAATGTGAGATGCACCACACGGCCTTTTTTTGCTCTCATCAGGCAGATGCTTTTTGCAGCTGCTGAATGTTTTTATAAATGGTTGCTATGCAACCATGTCATCACCTATACTTAGATTAACCGCTATTTTGCTGTGAAGTAAACTCACAGATCTGTACCTTCAGATCTGCATAAAAAGTGTACAGGTGGTGGGCACTTGCTCTGGCTATGATTGAGGTTGTGAGGTGGTTCCCAAAAAGTATGGTGGTCACAGGGAAACAGAGAAAGAGGAGGAAGAGAAGAAATCACTGCGAGTACCACCATCTGGTCCTACAGCTTCGACTGGTTGGTGGTTGGTTCAAGGCTTATTTTAGGATGAGTCAGTTTGACAATCAGCTGTCAATTGTTTGGGCCCAAATACGGTTGGTAAAATGTTAGAGTCAAGGCGACAATTTGTGCAGATGTGTGTAGCAGCTTGCCTAAGACAACGTTGAAAGTGAGGTAACGTTTCACATGCACCATGAAAGCTACCACTTACCACGTAATCATCACCACAGAAAACCAAACTCATCTGGACAATTAACAATGGCAAAAAAGCCAATGATGTCAGGCATCTTTTCCACTCTGTGCATTAAACTTTAACTCTTTCCCTACACGGTCTGCTTACATGGCCTCCATATACTACCCCTGGACAATCAAACCTATAGTCTTGACTTTGAATAGCTCTGGCAGGCACAGCGAGAATGGCTACATTTAATGGGCATCCACTTGATCAAGCATGCCGTGGTGTTCCCGGATGTCCGTATGAACTTCTGCATGCTAGCAGGATGTGAAATGACCTTTCTCTCCCGAACAAATTCCAATTCTATGGATGGCTGCCTGCAGTCTAGATCCAGGCATCAAGATGCTTTCATACGTGTAAGCTATTATTCAGTAAGATATGATGGGGGATCATGGGAGGCAAACAGCCACTTACACTGTGCAAAAAACCCACTCTAATTATTAACAGTTTAATAGATAAGATGGTTATACTGCACAGTCTTATTTCCCCACTCAGAAACCTGCTGTTTCTTACAGTATCTATCACTGTGAGGTAAATCACATTAAAAACTATTTTGTAGTTCTGGCCTATCTATAGGTGTTCTTTGAGGCAATAATAACAGGGTGAAATAATGTTGGGCAGAAATTCTCCTGATGGTTATAGACCTGTCTGAGATGATGTAGCTGCCAGCCAGTCAAGAGAGATTTAGAAGCTACAAGCCTAACTGCTTTGTGTTGTTCTTAAAGTTGTATGTTCTTTGGAATGGTTATGAAACCCTGGGCAGTGCTTGCAATCGTTTCTCTCACTGAGTGTGTATGCTTGTCCCTGGTACCTTTGCCTGGTTCTTCTTTGTTCAGGCGACTGTGGAGAAGCTGGAGGGAAAAGTCTCGTGACACAGAACTCAAGCCTTCGTCCTGCAGGATGGACAAGGCTTCAAGTGGCAACTCCAGCAACTTCCTGTCTGCCAGCAACACCACATATTCCCCTGGTTCTGCGGGCAATTTATCTGTATACACACACAAGTACAAACATTTTCTCATATATTGTGTATTTATGACAGTGTAACCTTTTTCTTTTGAACTTAAAATCCTCAAGATGATGTAAAACAACCTTTAAGAAGCTATTGCTTCACTTCAGAAGTCCACAGTTTCTATCTGGTAGGGTGTTATTGTTCCAACAATTTAGAATGAATTCTTTTGAAAACAGTTTAGTGGCACAATAATCTGCACTGTGCCTTGTAATAGTACTGAGTTATCACTTTGTGTGAGTAAATCAACGTTTATCACATCAAATCACACATACAGCAACAACACTGGCCGGAAGGGGATGAGTTGCAGCCTGCTTGAATAGAAACCTGCTGATGGGGTAGCAATAAACAGATAGGAATCACAGCAGATGTTGAAATAGTGGTTCATATGACACACTGCTAAGATAACCACAAGGCCCTTAGGCTGTCACAGACTCAAGCAAGCTCACACCCAACATACTCTTCCTTTACCTGAGCCCCCTTTCTCTTCTTTATCTTTGGTTTTGGCCATCCCAGAGAGTGGTAGTGATGCAGCCTGGGGCCTGAGGGAGGTAAGGATAAGTGAGGATCAGTAGGGCTACACTATCTTTTGTCTGTCAAGGACATAAGATAGAACCAGATGGCGTAAAATGTAGACCAGTGTAGGAAATAGACATGTATAAATTGCTTGTGTAAGCTGCATGCATTTGTGAACCCAGACAGAGGAACAAACCTGACAGACCGAGATTAAGAGACAAAGCAGTCTCACTTCATTTTGAACTCACACATATTTGAAAAGACCTTTCCCAGAGTGGACATTTGTACCTGCTACAGCGGTAAAAATCTTCTGTTCAAAGCAACAATTTTTCCTTCCTCAGGCTAAGAAAACTAAATCAAAGTTGTCATACCTTTGTAGTGGACAAATTGGGGAATCTGATGACATATACAGTGTTTCACCTGAAGCATGTGAAGTCAAACTGTGTGAGAAGTGGATTCAAGTAGTCCTTCATATCCTGTACAATTTCTCTGAAGCGAGGTGCTAGCATTTCTTCTGCAGCAGTTTTCTGTATATAAGAAAAAGGAGAAGGGACTTTCAGCCACAGTTAATGCAGTATTAATCATTTCAGGCCACTGATTACTTTCATATACGTCTGTATTGTGGCAACACAATGCTTGGGTGTCAAAGTCAGATGTCTCAAGACTCCTCAGTAAGCGAGATGAGACATAAGATGATAGTAACTGCAGTGGAGTGAGCTTATTTATGATGCTTGCAGTGTGTAATGTTAACAGAGTGAGAGAAGAGCCGAGGTCTCAACAAGACATACACAGGGAAAAACATGAAGCTCCTCAGAGGCCTCCAGCCTGCCCTCGGCACTGTGCCAACAGACTTGATTGAGGAGGGCATGTCTAGCGTCCAGGCCAAAGATCCGAGTCTGCTCCCTCAGTGCCAGCAGAGCCTGTGGGCAGACTGAAACCTTTGCCACCCTGGAGCACGTCAGGGAACCTGCAAGAACAGTACTGACACAATCAGACATTGTATACTCACAGACATATACAGGCCTTGTAATTGGTCCCCATGAGCATCTCCACCCCCTCTGACTCCTGGTCCTTTTGTAAACTCCCTCTCTCTATTCTTTCGTCTCAACTTGGTTTTTTCCCCACTGTCTTTTCGCTTTGATATCCTCATTCTCTCTTTTTTTAAATTATATCTTTATTTGGAAAGACAAGATTATAGCATGACAGTAGCTGCATCTTCATTCACAGTGTAGATCTTCCCAGTTTTTAGTATATAAAATTAGAAACAGGAAATCACACAAGCAACTATTTACATGGAACAGTGGGAGATAATGTTGCCTGCCAGGTCTGATAATAAAGTAACAAGAAGTAATAAAACACAATAAAATAAAGTAAAGTCTAACGGACCATAGGCTCAGATAAAATCAGCTCTAATAGGGGTTATATATGCAATCCATTTGCTCCAAATTAGATAGAATTTCTCTTTTGTTCATTTGTTCTCAATATGTTATTTTTTCCATTTTGAATATTTCTACAACTATTCCAAGCCAATCATCTATTGTTGGTGGAGCTGGATTTAGCCATCTCCTAGTGATAGATTTTTTAGTTGCTGAGAATTTGTAATAATCTTATATCCTTCGGTCCAAAAAGGAAACACGGCCCAGATACAAAGTTTCAAAGTCCTGAGGAACCTGTGTGCCAAAAATTTTACTTAGAGAGTCATGAACACCCTTCCAAAACAATTTCAGTTTGGCACAGTCCCAGAATATATGATAATGGTTTGCTAACCGTGAACTGCACTGCCTCCAGCATGGCATATTAGCATCTCTATATTTCTCTTGGTTGGGTGTCTTAAAGTACCTAATTATGTTTTTCCAACAATGTTCTCTCCAGTCCATGGAGTTAGTTGAGGACCACTGAAATTGCCAAATATCCCCCCAGGCCTCTTCTGACAATCTAATCCCCGCCTCTTGTTCCCACTTCTCTTTAATATAATAATTACACATATGGTGCACATGGTGCATATATACACATATATATATATATATATATATATATGTGTGTGTGTGTGTGTGTGTGTATATATACATATACATATATATATATATGTATATACATACATATGTATATGTATGTATATACATATGGCGCACGTGTACAGTCCCTTTATTCCAAAAGTGGTACAGAAAGCAAGGGAAGAACATTTAATAAAGCCCTGGAGGGTGGGAGTGGATGAACCCGGTTAAAGAGTACCCGCCCGGACGGGACTCTCTAATACTAAAGCGAGCGTGCCCACAAAGAGGCAGGGATCATTTCATTGGTCAACAGTAAATCTGGCATTCTATTGGTTGGGGGATTTTGACAGGGTTGTTACACAAAAAAATCCAAGCGCAGGGCAGAAATCTGGAAGCAGAAATTCTGCGAGCGCACAGAAACAGTTTGAGCATGAGGAGAAAAGCCGAAGCTCGAGCAGGAAATCTGTGCAAGCAACACTGTATCTGAGTGCAAGCAACATGGTATCTGAGTGCGAGCACACAGTTTGAGCAGAAACAGAGTAGATCCAAGCGCAAGCAGAGGCTATTTGAGTGCGAGGGCAGGGTTTTTGAACGTGAAATCAATAAATAATGCTCTCAAACTGATAGACCACTCTCTTGAATAAAGATAGGGATTAAGCTCCATAGGGCAGCATAATAGTAGTTCTTTAAGCAGGGGAGGGACATTCCCCATCTTCTTTTGCCAGTTGTAGTGTTGCAAATCTGATCCTTGGTGTCTTCCCTTGCTAACAAAACCTTGAAATCTCTTATCGGCAGGTTTCTGAAGAGATAGAGTAGGCGGGGAGGGATGTTCATTTTAACAGCACTAACTCTTGAGCTAAGACTTAGGAAGGGAATGAGGCTCCATCTGTGCAAGTCAGATTTTATCTTGGTTGATACTGGTCCATAATTAGCCTGGAAGAGCCTAGAGAGGTCCCCCGTGAGTGTTATTCCCAGGTATTTTATTTCCTCATTGTCCCAATTTAAATTGTGAGGCCTTAAAATTTAGGGTCATTACCTGCGTCTTAGAAATGTTTACTTTGTATCCGGATAATTTACCAAATTCCTGTAGTGCCGACATCAGCTCAGTAAATGACCTCTCAGGCCACCCCAGGCTGATCAACACGTCATCAGCGAACATTGCCACCTTGTGTTCTCCTCCGGGTATTACAATTCCCATGATATTATTATTTTGCCTTATCAGTTGACCTAGAGGTTCGAAAAATAAGTCAAAGAGGAGAGGCGAAATTGGGCAGCCCTGTCTCGAGCCGTGTTTCAGGAGAAATGAGTCTGAAAGACCCCCACTGATCTTAACACGGGCTGCAGGTTTATCATACAGGGCTTGGATTACCTTTATGAAGCTGTTATTAAAGCCAAACTTCTCTATAACCTTATACAGGAAAACCCATCTGACTGAGTTGAAGGCTTTCTCAGCATCCAAAGTTACTATCATTGATTCAATATTGTCCTGTTTTATTTGTCTAAAAATATGTAAAGTTCTTCTTATATTATCTGTAGTCTGTCTGTGACAAATGAAACCTGTCTGGTCCAAGTGGATAAGATGTGGGAGGAGATTCTCTAGTCTACGCGTGAGAATGGAAGTAAACATTTTATAATCCAGATTAAGAACGCTGATTGGTCTATAATTGCCACACTCAAGCCTATCTTTTCCCTCTTTGGGAATAACTGAGATTATTGCCTCTCTCCAAGAGGGAGGAATCCCTCCTTCTTTTAAGATCTAATTAAATGTTTTGAGCAGTATTGGGACTAAATCAGATCTCAGAAACTTATACCACTCAGTATTGTACTCATCTGCCCCAGGGGCCTTCCCTGTCTTGAATTTAGTAATGGCCGAGTTGACCTCCTCCCCTGAAACTGGTCTTAATAGATATTAATTTTGTTGCTCTGTAAGACAAGGTAAAATCAGGGAGTTGAGGAAGGTATCCATGTGGTTTCCCTCTGGGGCCTGTGGTTGAGAATATAGCTCTCTGTAGAACACCGTAAAACATTTCTGAATTTTCTCCATTTTATTCTCTAACGTTTTAGTTTTGGGGGATCTAATTTTAAGTATTGTACTCTCCTCCTGCTGTTTGCATAATTTATAGGCTAAATATTTTGTTGATTTGCCCACAATCTCATAGTACTTATGCCTCAGGAAAAGGATTTTTTTCTGAGCATCTTGTGTGAGTATATCATTAATTTCCCCCTGTAGTTTCCTTATTTCCTGCTTTAGGTCCAGGTTAGTGTTGCCAGTGTCAGCAAGTATTTTCTGCTTTAACTGACCTTGAAGATTTGTCAGCTTCTGCTCCTTCAGTTTTTTCAAGTGGGAGGTTATAGAAATTAGTTTCCCTCTTATTACTGCCTTTGGAGTGTCCCAGAGGATTGCTGGTGATACTTCTCCTATATCATTCACCTCTAAGTATTCATTCTTTATTGTGGATAGAATCACTGGATCGTTAAGTATGTGTGAATTTAGCTTCCAAAGAGTTTTGCGTTTTTTTCCTTTCCAGAGACATAGAGATGGGGCTATGGTCCGACAAGTCTTCTTCATTCATTCATTCATCTTCTTGAGGGTTGCAGGGGGGCTGGAGCCTATCCCAGCTGACATCGGGCGAGAGGCAGGGTACACCCTGGACAGGTCACCAGACTATCGCAGGGCTGACACATAGAGACAAACAACCATTCACGCTCACATTCACACCTACGGACAATTTAGAGTTATTAATTAACCTAGTCCCCAATCTGCATGTCTTTGGACTGTGGGAGGAAGCCGGAGTGCCCGGAGAGAACCCATGCTGACACGGGGAGAACATGCAAACTCCGCACAGAAGGGCTCCCACACCCGGGATCGAACCGGCAACCGTCTTGCTGTGAGGCGACAGTGCTAACCACCATACCACCGTGCCAAGTCTATTGTTCCAGTTTTACAATCTCTTATCTTAAACTTATCAATGTTAAACAGAATGTTAAAAGAAATAGTCTAACCTTGTATATACTGCGTGTGGGAATGAATAATGTGTATAGTCTCTGCCTGTTGGATGAAGTTCCCTCCACACATCAATTATGCCCATTTCTTCCATGTATGACTTAACTTTCCTCGTAAGTGCTTTATTCTAACTGGTTACTCCTGAGGAGTCAAGATTGTGGTTTAGCTGTATGTTAAAATCTCCCCCACATACAACCAATCCTTGAGCGTCAACCATCAAATCAAACATACATCTGTAAAGTGGCCAATCACTCCCTGGAGGAATATATGCTCACTGTTAATTCAGTCCCTTCTATTTTCCCTGTAACCTTAAAAAATCTGCATTCCTCATTACTAATTACTGACATGTGTTCATAATTGAGCGTATTAGAAATAAGAGTGGCTACTCCCCTTTTATGGCCTGACTTATCCGAGGAGGAGAACACATAGTTGAAACCCATTCCCTTCAGTTTTGCATGCTCAGACTGACTCAGGTGAGTCTCCTGGAGGAGTGCTATTTGAGCTTTTTCCTTTTTTAAAACTTACAGTATCTTGCACCTCTTCATTGGATTCAAAACCCCATTTACATTAAAAGAAATTATTTTCACCGGTCCACTTTGCATATGACAATAAATAAAACAACATGATCATACATCTTACCCTGACCTGCTGGCAAACTCCCTTAATAGAACAAAAAAAGAAAAAACACACGAAGAACAAACAAAAACGGACTTCCCCCTCATTCTTGAGGGATAACTTCAAAAACACTCCCAGAGTTAGAGGGCCCTCAACCAAAATGACAGTCTCAGATAAAAGGAAAACAAAAAACCGACATAATTGCCTCGACTGTATTTAGTGTGCGTTTTTGGCTGTACTTCAAACTTGTTCATTTCCTCTGCAAAGCCTAATTATTCCTTATGCTCGCACCTGAATACCTGCTGTCTTTGATATGCTCATTCTCAAGAGATGAGTCGAGACCATCCAGCCTATTCCTTTTTTCAACAATTCCTACAAATTCTTATGTCAGACTACTCCCAGGAAAGGTCATGCGAGCAGGTAATACAGTATGCTAATACCCTGTGATGACTTATGCAAGCTGGTGTTCCATGCCAGGCCAGTAGCACAGAGGTGAGAGGGAATTTCAGCGGATTTGTTCTACACTTTGTCGTCTTTTTCTCTCTCCTTGTCTTCATTAAATCTGAACTTTTCATCTGCCTTGCAGATAAATGTTACATGGGAATACTAAATTAATCTGGCTCCATTTAAATGCTGACAACAATGCTATGTGCAACAATGTATGTGTGATGAAAACAATATTCCCCAGGGCTATGGAACAAATTAGATTTGGTATAAAAATACATAAATGCAGTAAATCTTTGGTTTAAAATGGCCCACATCTCTCATACAAGTCAGAAGTCTGACAGCTGTTTATATTGTGAACACTGATTTTAAAGGTGTACAAACCCCTAACCTGGAACTTGTGTAGTCTTTCCCTTTTGATTTGGAGCTTTGGTCATCTCATAGAAAGCCCCATAAAGTTCTGACCTAAAAACAAAACAAACACAAAAAGAGTTTGTACCCTTTACTTGTATACTGTATGCACTGCTTCACAGGTTTTCTTTAAATACCTTACATTTCAAGTAACATATATGATTTTCATCTCTAGCCACAGTACATTTACAGCAGTTTCAACCATCAGCCCTCTAGTGGCAAATGTACCACACAGCAGGTGCACTCTCTTCAAGATAGAGTATTACTTCAGCCTAAACCTACTGTGACTTGTGTGACCTGCAGACAATTACTTATCAACCATAAAACTGTCAGAGGCAGGTGAGGACAGAATTTATAGCGTGGCAGAGAAAGGGAAATAGCAAGAGAAAAAGAAGAGGACAATCAGAAATTACCCATCTTCAGAGTGCTGAAGCAGCAGGATCTTCAGGTTGGGTGGGAGCTCTGCGAGGATATTTAGGTGGTTGGGACAGATGGTCAGGTGGCTGAAGGCCTGCAAACCAGAAAGTCATTGTAAGAAAAAATAATCTGAATAATGATATATGAATGAAGTAAACATTTTTCACAATCAAGCTATTTTTGTGTGAGGGGAAAAAAAGGAACAGCAAGTACTCTCATACACCACTGTACGTATCAGCCATCCAACAAAAATATACTGGACCAAAATAAGGACCAAACCTACTCCCTTGATTTTGAAATCATTTGCAATGCATTAAAACAACAATAGTAAATTATCTATTCATTACCTTAATTATCAAATGTGATTAGACGTCCAAACCCTAATTTTAGATTTACAAAATTACAAAGCGTAATTTTAAGTATGTCAGAAGACATAATTGTGTCTGTGCCTAACATAAACAAGGGCAACTTAACTTTCTTTGAGTTGAACTGAGAACTATAGTCACCATCATATGATATATCTGATAACCAGTAATGCTACCAAGGTCAATTATGAGGCAACTATTTATTTCTATTTTTACTGGTAATATTTGAAAGATTTATCTTTCTCTTTAGGGAGCAACTTCTTGATGTATCATGATCCCAAGCCGGCAGACACCACCAAGGTGTCCCACATACCAGCTACTGTACATGTTGGTGCAACCTTGTGTTTGCAGCTCAAATACTGTGTGGTTTTGGAAGTGCATTCAGAACAAAGGCCATAGTAGTACCGATACTGTGTCCCTCATCAAGGGACTTTACCAAGCTGAGTACGACAGCATCCATAAATCATAAGTGTGGGGAGGTGACCTGGTACCTTGGAAAGGCTATTGAGGGAGTCCTCCGCTCCCTTCAGCATGCTGCTGGGCCTCTCGTCGTGAGAGAGAAGCAGTTTCCTGTGAAGGCTGAGCAGAGCGGAGAGCTGGGACAAAGTGGTGCCAGCACAAGCTGAACTTAGGACCTCAGCCATCATAGTAACAGTGCAGCAGCTCTGGGAATAAAACAGAAGATGGATGAAGGAGCTGCTGGTAATAGAGGAATTATAGTGGGCAATGATATCCTGAGAAACACTATTAAGGAAGTGATGATGATGTGTGGGTATAGATGCAATGGACTGTGTTGTGCATAGAGCCACCTGCATGCTGCATGCAGCTGGACAGTAGCAGTACATGGACTACTGTTTCATACAATACACTCTGTATATAACTTTGTACAGTGTGCATATACATACCAGTTATGAGACTGAAAGTGAAACCTGATTATTAGCATGTCATTACTCTAAATTATACAAACACTGCATACTCAAAACAATGTCTGGCACATATGATGTGATGCACAATACCTGAAACAGGGCAAGATATTGACCTGCTGCTGCAGGGTCAGACTGGCCATGACACTCCAACATGTTGAGAGAGGCATCAGCCAGGATGGAGGAGGGCAGCTTGTGTTGGAGACACAGGCTGATGGCCTCAGCCAAGGCCTTACTGGCCTGTGCCAACAGCTGCTGGGCTCTGAGTCTCCCCCGCTGCTAGGAGACATCACACACACACACACACACAAACACACACACACACACACACACACACACACACACACACACACACACACACACACACACACACGCAGGCAGATTACAGTAACATCCATGTACACTATGACCATCAATCCAAGTCCAAAATCAATCTATCAAACATACAGTACACATACATGCGTGTAACACTGTGTACAGTATATATGTACACTGCAATGCAAATGTATTTATCTAAAGTCTCTCTTCTTAAATGCTCAGTTTGCATTTTTCTATTCTATTAATTCTATCTTAAATCTTTTCTAGAATGTTATTCTAGGAGTTATTAGTTGCTGCTATCATTCCTCATCTCCGTACTGACTGTTAAAAGATTCTTTCCTAACTTGTCTCCAACACAAGTGGTGGGGCAAAAATATCCACAGTCCTCTTTTCCTGCATAAATACATTCCAATGTTCAGCTGAAGCTAATATGAGGCTTGCTACTGGCTTTATTATAATACTGTTTTGTTTCCCTGGACAGTGTTTCGTTGGTGAGCTGAGGGAGAGGGTTATTAACACAAAATGGAAATCTAGGACTGAAGAGACTGCAACTTAATTTGTCTGACACAAACTGCTGAAGCCTCATATAAGCTTTAACTGAATTTTATAATGTGTTTAACACAGAGTGATGACTGTGGGTTTTGTCTCCCACCTCTTGCACTGGAATAACATTAAGTCCAGTATGACCAAGAGGAACAATTACAGCAACAAATTACTGTTCAAATGTACATATGGACAGACTTGAAAAATATGACAACATTAGTGTTTTTGCATTACATCTCATGTCAAAGTGAGCGCCATGCTAAGAGCGCACTAGTGTTAATTATGTTGTTATTTTTTTATTTAGTCTTTGTTCTGTGTTAAATGTCCTTGTTGGAACATGGTCTGGTCACTGTGGTCTCTGCCTCTCCTCTACCCTTGCCATGTGTTCCTGTATGTATTTCCTGACCTCTTTTCACCCTGTGTGTGTGGGTATGTGTGTGTGTTCATGGGCGTGGTGACTCCATCTCCTGAACCTTGGCAGCTGGTACACCTGAGTGTCCTCATCTACTCAACTGCAGCAGTATATCAGCCCTGGTTTTCCATCCAGTCTTCCCCAGATCGTACCAGCTACTGTAGTGGTAGTCACGCTGTCAGGCCTAGTTGTACTTTGCTGTGCTCCTGTACTTTGTTCCTGAGTTAATATCCGGTTTCCTTGTGTTTAAATTCTCCTCTGCCTGCCAGTCTGCCATTCTGGATCCCCAGTCTCCCAGGCCCAGATGTTCAGATGTAATCTGATCGGATTTCCGCTACCAGATAGGTATATATCCTTAAAATGGGTTGTTCAAAAGAAAAAGAAAACAGGATTCTAAATCAGATAAAACCACATAATCCAGTTTTGGTTTTGATCTAGGTCAAAACGTCAGTATGTGTTCAGAACTTTTTGGTAGGATTGGTGTGAAAAAACAGAGTCTGCACACTAAACTATGCTCCCAGGTGATGTTAAGAGCTTCACGCTCTTTGTCAGAGGGATTGGGATACCTTTGATCTAAAAAATCTAGATTATCCTGATCCCAGTAGGAGAGTGGATTCAGAGTGGATTTCAGGAACAAAATCTATAAAACTTTTAAAATGGTCAAATATGTATACATTTATTTTCATTTTGTATTTGATTTGTTTAACAGTTATTGTGATGAAGTAGATAAAGAAGACATTAGGCTACCTACGGTGCCTTTCACTACAGTAAAAAAAAAATGTTCCCATGAAATAATCCCCCAAATAGCTGTCAAAATCAAACAAAAATTATTCAAAGCTATAATCTCGAAGATCACCTTTAGCGATAAGTGGTAATTGCAGTGTTTGTTGGCAGACTGCCTACATTGTTATGTGTAGGTGGTTATCGGAACTTGGTAACTTGGTAATGAAAAGTTTGTGTCAAGATCAGGGTGATCCAGTCCAGTGCTGCTTTGAAAAACCAGTGAAAAAGTATGATGGATCAACTGATCCTGGGCAGCAAAACATGGGATTTTCAAATCTGATCCAAGATTTTTTTTATTTTATTTTTTAAACAACTGGGCCCTGCCTGCCTTTTCTGGTGTCAAACCCATCTCTTCTTTTACGTCCATTCAGGCACTGGGTCAGCCAAAAGGACAGTCACACTGCCCTGCCTGCCTGTGGTATCTCCATTCCATCAAATTAAGAAAAACAAACAAATCTTTTAAGCTGTTTTTCAGAGTCTGTGGGCTGTGTTCATTGAACATTTCAGGCAATCTAGCCAAGCCAAAACCGATAATTTTGTCATTTTAGTCAAGCTAATTTCGCACAAGATTTTGCCTTATTAAATGATTAAAAAAAACAGAAACAGGTTGGATGATTAAGAATACAACTTTACAGAAAGTTTTTGGTCCAGTGATCTGCTGGTATCAATTTAAGGAATACATTCAGTCATGTTCTGCTTTACCCTGTCCTTATTCTTAACTTTAACTTAAGTTACTCAGAGTCCCCCTGACTGTGCTCATCGTGTGCAGCCAGTATAGTACTCAAGTCATTATCCTTCAGACTACATTTTAGTCTCATCTTTTTTCGTCAATGATACTGCATCTTGATATAGTCACAGTTAGCATTTAATGCGTTGGTGCCATCTTGTCATCGTCATGGAAAAAAAGGTTGTTGAAGAACATATCTAGTCCTATTCAACAACACACAATGAAAGTCACAGCAATTTCTCTACCATAGCTTGAAAACATTTCAGCTGGGGTGTAAATGTTATTCATACTTCTAACATTTTTCCATGGTTCAATTTTTTTCAGTCTAGCTGAGAGGACAATTAAATCTTGCACTGGTGTGTTTTTTCAGCCAAAACAGGGACCCTCTATCCAAGACATAAAGACCTCTCCTGCATCGATGTGCAGTTCAGTCAGGTGTTCACTGTAACAAGGCTTTATCAAATGCTATATTTTAACATTTGTAGGTAAGACAAAGTTTTAAAAAAAAAAAATAGTATTTCATATTTATAGTTATGTTTCTTCATAAAGTTGGAGAGTTTTATGCTATTCAAAAGAATGTGATTTTCTCTGGCCAAGTCCCCCAATGACAAAGGCACAGCAAATAACTAATAAAGCTGTCTGTGAAAACATTTATCTCATTTTTATATGGCTCAAAAGACATAATACATTTTGTATCATCAGAGTTAATCTCAATGCAGACACCCCAGTCAAAACTTTTCAACATTACCTACTGTATCTTGCTTAATATTCCTAAATGTTGCCACATTAATAATACATTGTCCTCTTTTTATTCCACACCAAGTTTGACGTGGACAGTAGATCTTTCTGCGCTGACTTTCAATATGAGAACTATGCAGAGCACCCAGAGATTTACCTCTGGGGGATATGGGATGTGAGGTGAACCTCAGAATAAAGACCTCAGATTAGAGATGAGTCAGACGGGGTCACTTGTCAGGAGGTATGTACCTGCAGCTCAGCACTTTTGGCAGAGGTCACCCTCGACTCTCTTCTGCTTGATTCTCCATCTTTCTCTTTCTCTGAATTCTCCTCCTCCATGGAAACAGCTTTAGGGTCAGTCCAGGCCTCCTTCTGCACAAAGTTATTTCAAGGTCACAGAACAACGATCATGATTAGTATAAAATCCCCTCTTAATCACAAACCATGAAGACCTGAGCTCTTCTGTCTTAAATTATGTAAGCGGACATCCATCTCTCTAATCATTATAAGCTTTTCACCCTGTGTAGGAACTTTTTCCAGGTTACAAAGTGTGTGCATGTGTGGCTGCATAAGGATTCCCACAAAGGCCTGCAAATAAAACCCAATGGGATTTTTAATGACTTCCAACCATTAAGTAATAGCGTGTACAAAACTTAAGTGATTGTTTTTCTCTGGTTTGTTGTCTTTGTGGGCACAAAATTTCTCAACAGTCTAGAGTTACTTTAAAAGAAGGCAGAGGCTAGCTGCAGTTTCAAGATTTCAGTTTTATTTTAAATCATCAACCAATAAACCATCATGTCAGGAAACAACAGTAAATAAATACCAGGTATGCCAACAAGTTACTCAATTGCTGCTTAGCTAGAACATCAACAGATACCAACACACACTGCTCTAAACATCCTATAAACAATTTCTGTGGCTTAGAAGGTTTTAGACCACTGATCAGGGGAGGTTTATATCTGGGTGCCTCAGGGATTAGTATTGCATTATCATAGAGATGGGATACTTTAAAAGAAATGGATAAGAATGGTCTACATCAAGGCAGCAGAGGCTGAGGGCTCCTGACTTTTTGTTCTTAGTATGAGTCAAGCTACAAAAACACTGGCTCTTACATTTCAATTGATACAACTCACTAGCATATTTCATTAGACCCCGCCTTCCTTCACGGTGTCTACTGTTGGGTTATTGTTGGGTTTCCATGAATATATTTTAACAGAATTATCAGAAGATCGACAAAAGAAAATGCTAATTTACTCGCTTTTCCATCCACTACTGCTGTGCAAATCTTGGGATTTGGTTCATCGAGATAAGCAGCAGTCAATAAGACACAAGAATAAGAGGGTGCATTGAGATGACGTAATTAAAAGAGTGTCAGTCAAACCTCAAACAGAGGTAAACAACAGATGTTATGTAACAGTAGACAGTGACAATAGAGAATTTTGAACAAGTAATACTGCAGCCCCGAACTCTTGGAAGATTTCTGATAACAGTCTTGTGCATAAGCGTGTTAAAACCCTCCAGGGAAGACAAAGAGACCCTGCATTGGCCTGTGCAATGATGGTCACTTTATATCAACATTTATTCATTTAATCTGTTTTCATTGCACTTAATTTCCTTTACCTTTTAGCGATACACCAACTTTCTTGCCTTCCATAAATGTGAAAACTGATTTTTGGCACTGATTTTTTGTGTGCAAATTGAAAATGCACATAACAACATGTGGATGGAAACATATGTTGTGTCCTGCATAACCCCACAACTCCCCTTTGCAATGTATCTCTGTCACAATTTCCTCCAGAGCCACAGAAGACATTTTATCAGTTAAGTGGCCCTTTAAGACAGTTTTGTCGTGACTTTTAATAATTTAGTCTGGAATCCATTAAAGTTGTTATTAAGGGGGACTTACTGAATTAAAACGGTAGAACCACAAAATTATTTGGCCCTGGACTTGTATTTCAATAGTAAGAAAGTGGAAAATTTAATATACTGCTCTGTGTTGCCAACAGTCTGGTTTCCATTTCACATCTAATCATTAAATTCCCTCATATTCGTCCGTCATTCTCTAAATAATCTTTCAAAATCCACCGTTTTCCATTTGTATTACAGTGCCACGAGAACCCTCTACGTACCAGACATATGTATACATGAGTATTATGTGTAAATTTGTGTTGTCTACCTGTTTGTGTCTGTCCCAGAGAGCACACAGGTAAACGGGGTCCTCCTGCACAGCCAGCAGTCTGAGGTACTTTCCCAACAGACTAAGGCAGTGAGCTTTGGTCTCCATGTTGTCCAGGGAGTAAGAAGTGACTGCAGCCAGCTGGCCCAGAGCCACCTGCCCCAAGGTACTGCCCACACTCCCCCATTCCTGGACAAGATACAGGGAAGTAAAGGTCATATGAGGAGATGGAGGGAGGACAAACAATGAACTTACTTGTACTTCCATCTGACAGGTTTTTGGATACACAAATCTAAACTGGACAGGACACATTGATTGATGTTCAGTACTTGGCTGAACAGAATCTCATTTTGGAAGCAAATCCTAACCCATGTTTATTTATTTTTGTTTGTTTTGTTTTTTTACCAGGAAAAGCTGTTATAAAAGCTGTTCAGAAGCAGCATTGGCAGAGCGGAGGGAGGGGTGGTGTCTTTGGAGAAAACACAAAGAAAATAGTTTTGTTTGTCACAAAGTAGCTCAGTTCATTGGCTTGGGACCTGGAGAGTTCAAGTCCAGCTCAGACCATGTATGGAACAGTGGGAAAGGTGCCTGTTTACCGAACCCCCCGACTGCTTGAGGCACCAACCAATGAGGGAGCCCCCTTGCGCTCCATACATTAATGCATGTGCATAGTGGTGTTTGTGCATGTGTCTGTATAAAAATGTAATTTTCTCAAAGGATTAATGAAGTGTGAATTCTTTTTCAATACTATAAAATAGTAATAGTCATGCTCACAGCCCTGTAAGCCCTTCTCAGCTCCCTAATCTAAACTATTAATATTAAATGAGAAATTTCTCATTTAGAGTTCTTGGTGATGCAGTTGCTAAGATGTTATTTGGCTTTCCAAACTTTTGTTGACCCGCACTAAGCCCAGTCAGAATGGAAGATATTCTTACTTCCAGTAACTGTCATGAGACTGGCGTTTTAGTGTTGTCAGATGGGTATGTATGACAATTCTGGAAATCCAAGCCTTAGTTTTGTTTCAAAATTACAATGTAAAGAGCAACATATGTTGTTTTACAATGTTCTGAAAGGCTGATAGACAGCACATCCATTACTTCCTGTTATTTAGCTCTCTGTTTTCTTGAGGAGGATCTAAGATGGATCTCAAGTTGGCAACTTTTCAAACATCTTATACACACAACTCTCCTAAACCCAGAGCTCTAATTAAGAAATAGTACCTAGATATTCTAAATGAAACACTACCAACAGGTTAAATCCTTGGCAGTGGTGCCCAAAATGAACAAATTGGTGGGAAGCCACCTTAGAGTGATGTTATGTTGCTGCACTTGTTTAGTTATGACAGTGATGATACCACACAACTACCTGCCAATAAAGCACTTTATGTCATCATCTGAAGACAGAGAGTGGGTGCTGTGAGGGAGAACACCCTGTGAGCTAACAGAGAAGCTAAACACTCACTGTAATTTGTTGGCTAGCCACATGATATTTGTTTTCAAAACTAGTCACAGATAAGGGTTACAAAGAACAAAATAACCTGGTGTTACTTTGCATGTTAGTGTCCCCAAGTGGCAATGATACGCAACTAACTTTCTGACCTACATAGTAAGCCAGACTTCATCAACATGGATTTTTCAGTTGTTGATGTTTAGAGTAATATTTTGAATTCTTTGAAGTGTAAATGTGTCCCTTCCTGTGCCCTAAGGACATTTTATCCTCAGGAGTCTGAGACTTGAAATAATTTAGACACAAGGCAAATCTGAGTTACACTGGATGGAATGTTTTTATCTGCTCCACGCCTGCCTTGTTGTCATACATTTTTTGTATTTATTGAACACTATAGCTCTAAAAAAATCCCTATCCCTACTAATGTTTGTTGTAATGACAAAATATGTGACTTAATTCAAGGCCAATGGAGTTCTTCTGGACACAGGTATAAACTGTATTTCTAAATAAGATAAAGTCATTGTTAGTCTTTTTTATCTATAATGATGAGAAGATAAAATACTGACTTATCCTTTAAAGTAAGATGCTACATCCTTATAATACAGAAACAGCCAGTTAATGTATTAGTTATTTACAACTTTGGCATTATCGGTAATTAATTAAACTAATTGGACTTATATGACAAGACTACAGTACATCATTAGGCAAGTTTGATTATATATTAATAGATATAGGGTTAAAGGTGCATGTGCACTGTCTGACCTGTTCTATAGAGTTGGGCTCAGGTGTGCAGCGTGTAAATTCCTCCAGTGCTATCTCAGCAGAGGTTTTCCTCTGGCGGGCCAGAGCTCGGCGTTTCTCCTCAGCACAGTGCTCCTCCAGCATGGAAAGACAAAATTCAGCCAGGACCAGCCGCAGGCGCAGCAGCCTTCGCATGGCTGCCAGTGACAGGTCACGGCCCTAGTAAGGATGACAGCGCCAGCGTGGAAAAAAAGAGAGAAAATGCACTCAGAGTTGTAGGCACACACATACAGTAGATGATAAAGGAAAATGTAACACATGCCTGAAACATGCACGGCAGTATGTGTGAGGCATGGGATGAAATCAAAGAACTCAAGTTTAAATGATAAAGACAACTCTGCAGCAGTCCATTTGATTTTCCACTTAAATGGGCTGCCAACCTGAAATCAGAAGCACCTCCTCTTTATAATATTAAAAAGTCTGACTACTATTAAAGTGGTAATCAGAAACAATCATTCTTAAGTGGCGGGTTAGGGTGCAGGAGTGGGCTGCGATGATGAGTTCACAGACAAATTGCAACTTAGATGGGATGTGTGATCAGATATTGTGAGAAATAGCAAATGAGACATTTGAGCAAAGATCTGAATGAGACTAAGAACCACTAATTTAAACAAGATAGAACTGAATATGTGATAAAAAGACAGCCAGGCTCATGAAGATGAATAAATGATTTCAGTGATTACAGCTGTTGACTCTCGTTTCCAATAAAGACTGGGTGTCACAACATACCAGGGCAGCAGCACCATCTGCTGAAAGCACACTGCTACAATCCAGCCTCAAACAGCTCAATCAAACATCCACAGACAATCTAATCAAAAACTCAATAGAGCAAGATTCTGCAGCAGGTGTGAGAGTTGTTCAATCAATCTCTCTTTCATGATTCTATCAACATGTAAATCAAGGCTGCAGCTAGTGTTACGCCCGGCACTGAAGCCCTCAGATAACCTCATCTGTATGACAGCTTGTGTAGTGTCTGGATAAAATAGGATCCCAACACCCATCTGCTGGTGACAAGTAACAGTAATGGAGGCTTTATCTGTTTGTGTCAGAACATCTCTGAGATATAAACAGTAACACACACAAATATTTGGGTAGAATATCACACAGCCAAGAACCCTGGAATATGGCAGTGGCACAACAGGGCCTTAATTTAATAACCCCATGCAGCAGCTTAATTGTGATTCGGTCAATTAGACTCTTTAGCAAATGAAATGCGGAGAGCACAAACAAAGCCTCTCTGTCATTTAGCCATAAAATGGGCTTTTCACAGGAAAATCCTTTCTTCTCTCAACACTGAAATCACTCTCAGATACTTCTGTAAATAGGATCAAACATTCTGCCATCTGCACATGTCCTTAATGGGCCAGAAAATTTAGCCAGAACTCAGCTTCTAAGCTGAGCAAATGTACTTTTTCAAAGCAATTTCTTTTTTTTTTTACAGTGAGTAATGCCTTCTCCTCAGTCCCCTGTTGCTGATGTTCATTTTCAGCCAGTCTCTTATGATCAGTGTCCTGAAAAGACACTCAGTGGAGTGGCTGTGACTGGTTAAAAGTGTGGATAATAGAAGACACAGTGTTTCTCAGAACATGTGAGAGATGAAATGCCTCCCGAGGTTTTTGAAAGGGCATCATCACAACAAGAGATGGATTTTAAAGGAACATGCATGCACTTTATTTACCTCCTCCTGTGATGGGAGCAGCCTCTGAGCATTCAGCGCCACATGTTCCTGCTCTGTAACAGCAAGCTGCATGTGGGAGAGGCCATCGAGCAGGAAGCGCTGTTTGTTTTCTGTGTGAGTAGCATGGTTGACTAGGATTCTGTAGAGCAATGTTGTTAAGGGTGAACAAAGACAGAGAAAACAAAGTACGTTTGTGTGCTTGAGACAACAAAGCAAGAGCCACTTACATGAACAGATTTGTTCTTATGTAGCAAGTGTGAGTGATTTAAAGAATTTGTGGCATTTACTAATTACTTTGTACTTAGAATTTCCTAACATACATTAAGGCTTTGAAAAAGTTTTAAAAGACTAAAGTTTGTCCCTCTGTCAAATCTAAAGACAACATCTAAAGTGTGAGATTTTAGTTACAGACAGTAAGATTTTACAAAGACTGAAGATCTTGCAGGGTCTCTATTTGCAAGACTACAACTATATTCCTTTTGAGATTATTTCCCATCCTACTCCTGGTGAAAATATTACGCCAAACTACTTTTAAGAAATATGGCATATTTCAGCACAGCAACATAGTAAGTTCAGTGTTGAAAAATTATTTTACTGCAACAGCTGCTTCAGGGTCTTTATGCCGCCCGCTGTCCAGTATCACCTTCTGTTGCACTGATAGTGTAACAACACCTGTAATATTCTCTTGTCTAAAACATCTCCATTATTGTGACGTCCCTCTGACCACCTCGTACTAGTCATGGACTGCTTTGCTTCACAAAAGACATTTTTAAAACTAAACAATCTTACTTTGTGTCAAACCATTCACTCTTCATTTGCATCACAGTACAGCGCTGCTCAAATGGAACGCAGTTGACAGCTGTACTATGGATGTTTTGTGGTTGTTTTGGGTCCACTTATACGACTACTGACACTGCTTAACATTTCTTGTGAATGAAACTTGCCCACCAACAGAGCAGAGCAGTTCAGGCTGTTGTCATGTACTGTTCGTATGTATAACTATGAAAAGTATTGCACCACATTTTGTATATAACCCATGTAATCATGAGACAGTAATTTGTGTATAACCCACTTAATCTGGAAGTGAATCACGTGACCAATAGACTGATGGGAATAAAGATGGAAGAAGTGTAAAGACCATATAAAGTCCGTGTAAGGATTCAGGTTGGTGGTGGGTTGGTCAAGGAAACACAGGGCTTTCCCAATGGAGACCAGTGTTTAGAACCATGAGAATTTTGAGTGATTTTAAGGTACATTGTCACCATGTTTCTTTATCTAAACCTAACATACGCAACTTTACATTAAGTACGTAATATCATTTTTGGGCCACCAATTTGTGAGATATCATACAAACCGTTATACGAGGATACGTTGAACAGTTATCCTTATATTGCAGCTTTAGAGGTGTTGATTTTGCTAATGCAAATCTCATGTACATGCACCTCCTCATGAACAGGTGGCATTCATCAGGCTAAAACAAGTGATTTTGATAAGTTTGTCCAGGTAAGTTTGGTGAATTCAAAAAGTAATAAAAACAGTAGGACTGTCCTGATTGTAAACTGAAAGTTTCAAAAGATGTATAAAAATGCAGTCCAAACTGAAAAGTCTGAGGCACTCCGGGGTAATATTAAAAATCCTTTAATAAGCACAGGGATATCAACGCGTTTTTGAATGAAATGTCTTTTGACTGAAAACATCAAGGAAGGTATTATCTCTTTTCATATTGTGGCAGTGTTTGCATGTCCCACACCTAAAAGTGCCTTAGGTGTGGGACATGCAAACACTGCCACAATATGAAAAGAGACAATACCTTCCTTGATGTTTTCAGTCAAAAGACATTTCACTGCCGCAGTTTTGCTAATTGTAACACTACAGTGTTACAATTATTGTATTATTATAATACTATACTAAAGACTATATTAAAGACATTTCATTGCCGCAGTTTTGCTAAGTGTAACACTACATATGTTGTCTATTGACTGGAGTGTGAATGTGGCTGCACAAAAAGAAAGCCCAAAGAAAGACTGGCTGAACACAAATACGCCATACGAACTCAAAACCCAAACTACCCTATGGCCCAACATTACAAAACTGCTGGTCACACCAGTCCTGACACTTTAAAATGCATGGCCATTGAGGTAGTCCCCAGTAGCCTAAGAGGAGGGGACAGACTGAAACGCCTCCTACAGCGTGAGACTTTTTGGATTTACACATTGAAGGCCACTGCTCATCCTGGTCTCAATGAAGAGATAGACTTTTCTCCCTTCTTGTAATATTGCTGTTAATAATTGTTTTCTGTTACAGGTATTAATATGTTTAACTATATGGACTACTCAATATATTTAAAGTGACAGGAATTATTTGTTTATTTGCAGGGTCACATGGATCATTCAGTCACTGTAGTCTCTGTTATGAAATGTTAAGTCTAAATATTTCATATATCATCATTTTGAATTTGCAGTACGATTTTGTCTCCCTTAATTTAGTCTCTCTGCCCTTCTGCTTATTGTAGACAGCCTTTTTTGGCACTGAGTATATTTTGTGGGTTTTCTTGACGTACCAATGGCCTTTTACATATGTACTGTGCTGACTATCTTGTGATAGTTGTCTATGTATACTCTGCTTGACAACCATTTTATGATGTTTTAACTTTGGTGTTGTACTTTTCCTACCTGTCTCTACTTGTGGTCGTATTTTGAACGGCTGGTCACAGGTTCCTTTGATGCTGTTTTTTTTATATATTTCTGCATCAATGTCTTGTCATCCTTTATTGTTGAAACCTGACAGTCACATGTGTATAAATTTTGTATTTGTATTTTTCATTATTCTGACGACTGCTGTGATTCACACATAGTCATGCAATTGTTGTCATTTATACATTTATTTACTTATTTTCTTTCTGTTTTCAGCATAGGCTGTTTGATCTGTCACATGATCCAGTCACATGATCTTTCACACATTCCTAAAGTGATTTAAACACCTGTTTGTAATTTGACTGGCTCATATCCTGATGAAGACTCGTTGAGTCGAAACGCGTTGATATCCCTGTGCTTATTAAAGGATTTTTTTTGAACATCTTTTGAAACTTTCAGTTTACAATCAGGACAGTCCTACTGTTTTTATTACTATTTCATTCCCTGTCTTTGAAGAGCACCTGAGCGGTTTTTTTGTCTCTTGACAATTTTGACCCAGTGCAGCACTCACTTTTTTTCTTTTTTGGTGAATTCAACTTTGAACACTCAAATGAATAAGGCCTCACAGAAGAAAGTAAAAGAGAACGTGTTCTTGCATGAGGCCTATTGTGTGTGACTTTGCTGTAGGTGTAAAGAGAAGAATGAAATTATTCTTTAGTTTAACTATTATGTGCTAACTTTCAAGATTTAATTAACAAAGCTATCTACATGCACCTTTGTAGACTAAAAAAATATCTGCATACAGCATATAGTGGGGTTTAAAGGAAACATTCAAATGTGGAGTAACTCCTGACTGACTAACCTCAGACCACATGCATACTCTGCATGAGCATCTGCTGCGTGTTCTTTACAGCTGAGTTTAGTGAAACCACTGGCACATTCTTTGAGTGTATCACAGGCGTCCATTATCCTCTGAATGGCCTCGGTGCTGAGTGTCTCTCCAGGTTCACTATCACCAACAGCACATATACATTCAATGGCACCTCTAGAACACAAAACAATACATCCCATTAGACCAGGATTACATGTCGGCCCATTAAAGTTTTAGTGCCTAAAACAGGTTGCAAACCCTTATAAAGTAGTGTGGATCACAGGTTTTACAAAGATGGTTTAATGTAAGTGTAGGAAAGACAGTGGAACTTTTAAAATACTTATGTAAAAGTGATAGAAATATTAATCAAAGGCAACACGGTGATAAAGGTCATCTTAATCAGAAAAAAATTATACTAGCAGGTTTGACAACAAAAGTTTGGGGTTACCTCATGTCTAATGAGGTGATGAAGAATGTGAGTTCTGGGACTCGGTTTACCCGCTGCTCCAGAAGCAGCTTTAGAGTCCCACAGCCTTGGTTTATAATGTTCTCAACCTGTGAAAGAAAAAAAGGCATGATGGGAAAATTAGTCACTACAAAAAATAGTAAATGTACCATCGAGGATTCTATACCTTGGAGTGTGCATCTTTGCCTCTCTGGCCCACTACAGCTCTGACCTTGGTGAGGACGAACTGGTACCAGAACTCCTCACCCCCCCCCAGGGGTGGGGCTTTGTCCAGCAGGATCAAAGCCTGGGCATAGTTCTGCTCTTCACAAGCGAGATTGGCCAGACTGAGCAAACTTCTAGCTGTTGCTTTCTGGTCTCCAAGCTCCTAAACAAGGGACATTGAAAAAGAGAGTTATAAACGAGTGGAAAATTAGCAGAACAATTACAGTAAATACTTCTAATGATTTAGTGGTCATAAATTATTGGCCTATAACTAGTGTATCAGTTTTGATTATACATAGTAGGCTAACATTTTCTTTAGCTTAACTACAGAAACAATTTGATGTATAAAGATGTGTACAAGGTTCAGGCTGGTATGCTGAGATGGTAAAACAATATTGTTTTTGAAAATTCAGTGTGAGCAAAATTAATTCTGACACTGTGGTCTACTTCTGTTTCAACTCACCATAGCCACAAAGTGGGCCTCAGCCAGCAGCTGCCTGGCTGGTTGAAACAGCCCCATGCTGAGGCAGACCTCAGCTTTGTCCAGCCAGATGTCTTGAGCATGCACATCCATACTCTGCTGCTCAGACACAGCCTTCTCATCCACCTTAACTTTCTAAAAAATCACCAAAAAAACAGGACAATTCACTTTTTTGTCTAAATTGACACTGTAAACAGGTAATATATATTTTAAAGCTGTCAACCTGTTAATAGTTTGAGTACATGCAAGACATACAGTACTGTATGCACAAACATCATCCAGGAAAGGGCCACATACATAGGTGCAAAAACACACACATACATTGCCATGAGAGGGAATGGGTGCAACGCCAAAGAAAACCTTTCTTATGTGCTCTGTTAGGGTTTTAAAGCTTTAAAGTGTGTGTAGTTGATGTGAAAGTCACTCATTAACAGGCTAGAGTACTGTACAAGGAGAAGAACAAGATAAGTTATAACCATTATTAACTATCATAAAATATCATCTGATTATCTCACATATCTGACTTGAGAGTTAAGACTCATTTTAATTTTATGAGACAAGTAATTTGACTGCAGTAAACCTCATTTATTAGTCCACCATCACTCAGTATAACATCATAAAAGTACTAATTGCAGCATATAGTAAACATCCTTCATCAATATAATTCACTTATGAGCACTTGCCAATCATCCATCACCTCTTAAACTTGTAAATCCTTATGAATGTAGAGCACCTGAAGCAAAATTAAAAACATAGACATATTCATTTTGTGAGAAGCAGGCCTGACCTGACTGTAAGCTTTGTGAAGGCCTCTCTTCTCCTGTGAAAAAGCAATGGCTCTGTGGCACCTGGAAACAAGAACATAATATCATCATAGGTTATAAAGGAAAAGGAACAAACAGTTGAGATAACATACCCCATCTGTTCTTGTTCTTGGATTCTACACAGATTCAGGAGTTTTTCCTGATATGGTGAAAGTGTCTCCAAACCCAGCTGACGACAGGTCCTCACAATTCTAATGAAGGAAAAGAAAGAACAATAAACACACAAAGTTACTAAATAAAATGTAATTATTAAGGGTTAATAGGCTTTCTGAAGTAGCCAGTGCAGCCCAAGTTGATGCTCATCAGTTTCCCACTTTTTTACACATTATTCTTGCATATGCTGCTATCCTTCCCAAGACTCATAAACAGACTTAAACATGTCAAATCCATGGAGTTTACCCCTTTAACTGATCAGAGTTCTTACCTTAGTCGGTAGAGGTCAGAGAGGCTCCTCCTGTCCAAAAGATCATGAGCAATGGTCTCAGCTAGATGCATTATGGGCAGGGTCAGGTGGTTGAGTGAGAATGAGTGAAGCTCTTTTTCCAGCAGGTTGAGATAAAACAGGCTTTGAGTCTACAGCCAAACCAACAAAGGGGGAAAAAGAAATAAATATCAGATTCCTACAAACAATGTAAATATTAAAACTATCCACTGTTTATCGGAATAGGATAGGATTGGACCTGTTTGCACCATTCCCTAATTAAATAAATCCAACCTCATCACATACTTCCATCCCATTCTGGTGGTAGATCCATAAATGAATTACAACACATATAAAATTCTGAATACTGAGGTTTAACCCTCTTACAACATCTTAATTGAACCCACACAGATTACATACCAACCAATGACCAACAAATGACAGCTTCTTAGAGTGACACTGATACCAAGTCAAGGCTTCTGGCAACTGAGCCTGTAAACCCACATAAGCAGCAGATACAAACTCTGCTGTGTTGAAAACAAGACTGAAATCAGAGACAATACCACACAAGGTAGATGTCTGTGACACTGGGAAAAATGTGAAGGAGAGCCAGGTGGTCTTGCCTGCTTTGTAATGCTGTGTGTGTTGATACAGTGGGGGTTACTGTTGGTTCTGAAGATCTGCCTGGCCTGGTCAGGACAGGCATAACGAGCCCAGTCCTTTGGAGTGGAAGGAAGTACCAGATCCAAGACAACAGGTTTAGGTCTCTCTTCTGAAGGGGGAGGCTTGAAAAACAAAAAACAAAACACAAAACAGAGGTAAGGGACAAGACACAAACACGACACAGAATTGATATTCTGTTTTTATTACGAGTGTGAACTGAGCCTTACTATTTTTCTTTTCATCATACAGACACACAGATACAGTTATTGACAAGGCAAGTATAATTCTTAAAAGTAAATATCTAGTACAGTACTCTAGTACACTTTACTAGAACTTGTGTAAATCAACAACATTATGAATCAAACTTGAGCTATAGGACCTACATCTTTTGCTTTTTTGCCTTTGCCCTTGTCTTTGCCTTTTTTGGATCCTGCAGAGGCAGGATGCTGGGGTGGCTGGCTCTTTGCCATTTCATTGGAAATCGCACAACACACTGCCATGGACACCTGGAGGGACAAACAGCACACAGAGAGGCATACTCCTACTCAGCTTAAACAAAATTTGCATTTGAAGAGAAATACCTCATCCTCACTGACAAAGTTGAGTAATAGGTGTGTTGGTGGTAAAGATGCAGTACCTGCCATATTTGAAGAACAAAGATGTAGGCTCTGAGTAGGTTGAGCTGGTGCTCAGGTGAAGCTTTGTCTGCCATGACAGCAAGCAGAGTGTGTGCTCGCACCAAACTGTCAAGGCGTTGCACCTCCTTCAGATTCAATAAACTTTGTATTGGTAACAAGCTCTGGACTCCCACCAGGGACTCACATTTCACTGAGCTCAAATCTCTTTTTTTGGACTCATCCGCTGGTGGAAAGATAACATAATAACATTTACTATGACAAAGAGTTTAACAGGAAACAAGACAGATAGATACAATCTGTAAATATAATTTAACAGCATCTTTAAAATTTAAGTGTTTGAGTTAGGGGTTTACAAATAATGGTTTGGAGGTTAGGTGTTCACAAATAAAGCCTATAATACAGAGGCACATATCTCTGAAATGAGTTTCCACTCTTCTTTTGAGCGTTCAGTTTGTCTCTCAGGGAGTAGTTAATAGGGCTCATAGCAGGAGACTAAAAACACTTCTCACAGCAGCCTTTTAAATAGTGCGTTGCTATTCTCAGTGGATACCCACGTGTGATGTTGAGAAATCAGTGTCTTTGTCCAGTCAGTTCCTTTTCCTCTGAACAATATTTGCTTAGTTTAATGTTTACACGGGGTAACAATTGAAAGTACAAACACTGAATTCCATTGCTGATGCAACTATCAAAAACTGTGGCAATGGCTCTTTTCTGGATCTAACAGATCAGAAGGTACTGTATTCCCCTTAGACTAACACAGTGTAAAACTTCAGGGATGCCATTGAACAAAAGTACACAAGCACATGTGTTCATATGAAACCATACACACAAACTGAATCCATACAGCAAAAAAACCCTGAGATGTCTGTTTCATGCCCACATACTCTCAAGGGTAATTCTCAGAATCTGTCAACTAGTGAGATTCTAGTTAGATAATTTGATAAACTAACTGGTCATTCACACAGTTCTGTCTTAAATGAAATTAAAAAAAGATGAGCCAATAAGTTCTACCTGCTCTTTCTGTCTGTTCAGTTTTCGAGTGCAGAAGGATGTCTATGGCCCATTGAACCTGGTGTTGGGCATCGACTTTGGGGAAGTCGTGACAGTACAGCCATTCTCCAAACTCCAGCAGAAGGCCGACCTTCTGCCACTGAGTCTCTTCACTCTATTTACAAGTGGCAACACAAATACAAAAGGCAATCACATGTTACATCTTTTTTTCTTTTTGATTTTGTTTGATAGTTGATGGGAAACAATACTGTATATGGCCTGGATGAAAGGACATCTTTGGATGGTATAAAAGATTTTTTTCATCCTAAACCTAACTATTAACTATGAAATCATAGGACTGCCATAAAGAAGAATAAGAAAATAAATATATATAGAGTAATAAATAAATAAATTAATTAATACATTACAAAAAAGAATCTAATAATATAAAACAAAAAATAAATACATAAAAATGTTAAAATATAAACAGAAATAAATAAATATGAAAAAATAAAAATGATTACCAAAAAATGAAACATGAAAACATGAATCTCATTTTGCTTTATTTTCATATTTATTTTTTCATTTATTTCTGTATATGCATATTTTTATAAATATATATTTATTTATCTATTTTTGTAAATTCTTACTCTATTTTTTTGTATATATATTTTCCCTAATACTTATACTAAACGTAACCAAACTTAGAAGCTCTCCCGTATTCCAGGCCACAGCAAGGGCACTTGGAAACACAGATGCAATGATGTGAAGGCGCCACATGATGGTGCTAAAGACTTTACTAGAAATATTGCCTTTGCTCAGTGCAAAAGACTACACAGGAATTAAAATGATGCACTTCATGACTTAAATTTTTGAGTGTGACGGATTTCAATATGTCCTATTTGCAGGAATCTGCTGACATGTCAAGTTTGGGTGATGATGTGAAAATGGTGCCAGAGCAGAGGTATTACCGACAGAGAGGTGATGGATTTCTGGTAGCAGGCAAGTTGCTGGGTTACACTGCCAGCACATAGTGCCACCTGGCGCCACGTAAATGAACAGCACCGCTCTCCTTCACCCTCTAACGTCTCCATGTCCGTCAGTACATTTTCCCCCAGGCGTGCTTTTACCAGTATTCGGTGTTTCAGCAGAGTTCTGATAAAACACAGAGGACAATACATTTACTGTCTGTCTCTCTTCGTCTCCAGTCCTTCTCATTAATGTCCCCCAGCCTCCCTTCAACAGTGTTACTTTTCTTTACTCACAGCCGGTGTTCAGTGCGAGGCATGTCTCTTATAGCTTGGTCCAGCAGCTGAAGAGCACCTTTCCAGTCTGATTTATCAATGTGGATGTGGAGCAAGAAATTGTAAATGGCTGCTCTCAGGGTCAGGTCGTCTTTATCTACTAACAGAGGCACATACATAGATACACAGAAATGCATAATAGATGACTGTAATGTAATTTAAGCAAATGTGTATTCATAACGTGTTTGCTGTCAAAAATAGCCCATCCAAATGAAAAATGCCAACGATTAGTTGTGTATCATGGAATGAATAACATTTTTTGTTCCGTCCATTATTCACAAAGTAGAGGTACACAGGAAACCAATAAGCAGCAACCTCTGGGGCTGAAAAATGAAGCCAATCAGGAAGTAGCAAAAACTGCAGTTCCTCTAATGGCCATTTGAGGCTGGCTCCAAAGACCCCCATGTTAAAATGTCTAACTATGAAGCAGAAATAAACATATTTACAGTCTATTATACAAAACTGCTTTGGTCTCTATAGCTATTTCCCCCTTTCAGTACAACTTTATATAACTCACACATTTAAATATTATTAAAGCTTAAAGTTATGGATAGCAAAGGGTGTGGCTGCTTTGAATGACAGGTGGTCTGTCTACAACCACAGTAATGTTGGTTAGGTAACACAACTACAGTGTAACCACAGATTCACAGAGTATAGCTGTAGCTGATGCTATTTCAGTGCGTTTTCAGTTCGTAGAAGTTAATTGTTGATATTTTGTTCACCTAAAAAACGTCTTGTTCAGCAATTGGTTGCACTGAAAGACCTTCTGAAGAGTCGAGTATTATGTTTTTTTCTGGTAAGTGCATTTTGTTTTAATGGTTTTAAGCCTGTTCTTGTCATTAGCAAAAATTAGCTTTCACATTAGTATTATCCCAGTCACCCATATTAAATTCACTGTGCTAACCAAACTAGGAGCTAACATAAGCTCCACCCTGTTGCCCAAATATGGTATCTTCTGGCTCCAAAATTCAAACATAGCTACAGCCAGAATGCCTCACTTGACGAATCTAAACGGGAGTCCCAAAATCAGTGGGTGACATCACGATAGATATGTTTATTACTTTATACAGTCTATGGAAACCAATCAGCTCCATAACAGGACGCAAAACCAAACATCAAGCCATATGCAAAATCTCAGAAAGGAATTTCACAGCAGAACCACATCAGAGTCTTTTTATGACTCACCTGTTGCTTCATGTTTACAACTCCCAAGAGGCAATGCTGTCGAGGCCAGCAAGCCCTTCACTTTGCCATGTTTCTGAAATAAAAAGGGAAAGGATTAATACTTAAATCACTACAAGGGTGAGAGGAGAGTGTTGCTAGTAGTGGTGGATGGTTGGTTGTAGTCAAAGCCTACTGATGTACAGTATCAGATGAATTGCTATCTGACCTTGCCCTGTACATCACCCTGCCCTCTTATCTGTAAATCCCCCTCCACACCCAGAGCCTGCAACATTCCTGGTTTCACTTTTACGGGTGAGGTCGTCATTTTTGATGTTCACATTTGAGTTCCAATACAGGAAAAAAACATCACTTCGAGCCGGTTAAGACAAGACGCAGTTGTGTGGGACGGCTTGTTCCTGTTTATTGTGGGTTGCAGCACTACTAAACAGTATGAAGTTGGAAAGAACACCACGGATAAACATTCTGATTTCTCACATACTGTAAGCTGCTTTTAATTATAGATTTTGAGTTATTTTGCATTTGAACAAGTGTTTATCCCGCTGGCTGGATTGCTGTCCACAGGCAGCACTATGGAGATGTTTTCTCACACTTCTCTCCTGTAGCACCCCTGAGAAAATGTTACGTCAATTCTATCATTAATTAAATATGACTAATCTACCACTTTGCAGTCTATTTGACCCAGCAACCAAACTAAAGTTGTTGAAAACAGCAAAACATGAGCCATCCAACAGCTGAGTCTTATGTGCATATACCACATGGGCACAAGTGCCCCCACTAAGTCACTAGTTCGATTCCCAAATGGCCAAACCATTTGCTGCATGTCATTCCCTTACTGTGTTTCCCCACATTTCCTGTATCTCTCCACTATCAAAAAAAAAAGGCATTAAATGCGCAAAATATATTCTTAAAAAAACAGAGCATGACAGGTCAGTTTGGCTGTCATTCAGTTCTTGTTTTGCTCACTTGCACTTCATGTTGTTGCTAGAACTTTTTTTGGCCAAACTTTTGTCCTGTCAGCAGTTGGTATGATTAAAAATTGAACATGTTGGAGACTTATCTGATGCCGGGGCTGGGAAGGGAGTGGGACATTTCCCATAACAGAGGGGCAGACTCTGTGTTTCTGTGGTTTCCCTTGTTGCTGTGCTGCTTTATTGCTCCTACTTAGGAGTTAAGTTGCACCACTAATAATGCTTACCTGTTAAACATAACACAATTGCAAAAAGGTAGTTGTGTGCTTTCCTATATTAAAGACAGGTGGTGAATAAAAATAGAGTATCTGCACACTGAATTAAAGCTCCCAAAATCTGTATGAGAAAATGCTGTACTTCTCTTGCACATTTTGCAGTTTTTATAACTATTGAAACTATTTTATTTTCTGTAAGTATATTTCTAATTGATCACTTGGCTATGACTACAACATACCAATAATGTTGTGCCTATATATGCAGTACATTGTTCATTGTGATGTTGGCCATTTCCCTAATGATGACCTGGGAGGGTCCAAACATCACATACATTTTCACAAATTGTTTAGTTTTGCTTTGTGTATGGAAAATGTACGGAAATATTTGTGGGAGAATCAAAGGTTGCGTTGACCGAACCAATCTACAGTAACTTTAAGTAATTCAGTATTTTAGATGTTGCAATTAAGTAATTCACACACCAGTTTGTGGCATGTGCATATTAATTGGCTAATGTCTAGTCTTGTCTTTGGTCTCACGTGCACGACCTCGTTGTCTAGCTGGCTTAAGCCATCACACTGGTAGGCGATATACTATAGCTATATACCATTGCAAAATATCACAGCAGCTGAGTGTCTCTTTGAATGGTTGGTGTCTCTGTTCATCTTTTCACTTCATGCCCATAAATGCATAATCTATGAACGTTCTGTATATTTATTATTGGGAAATAAAGTGTTGAGAGAGAGAGTGAGAGAATCAAATGATGCTAAATACATATTATCATTAAAAAATCAAAATCAAAATGATGGGTAATAATAGATTATGACAGAATTTTTACAACCCTGTCCATTAAAATGAGGGACAACGAGAACGTCTAGCGCAACATCTGTTGAGTATCACAATAAAAAAAAAGAAAAAAATCAACTCTGGCTCTTGCTTACACATGACAACCAACACACAGAATTGGCAGAACTTATATGAATTAAATTCAGATTCATACATTGGCATGTTTCGTGTTCATTTGAGTCAGAGCCATCAGGATTTTCTTCAGGGGCTCACGGAGCTGCCATCTTTCCTCAGGAGTCTGTGTCAGGGGTAGACAGGTGTTCCAGTAATGCCTTGCAGCTGTGACACACAATGCTGGATTCTTAGCCTTCTCTGCATGGCTGTGAACAAGAGAAGATAGCAAGCACATTTACAGTAAAGTATTAAAAATGAAGAGTTTCAGAGAATTTAGAAAAATGTTTGTCGCTGCCCGAGGCATTAGTCAATACATACTGACTGTAAACATCACCTGACACTGCACAGAAGCGCCCTTAAAGCCTCTCTGTAAGTTTGCAGATCTCCAGTGGACTCATGGACTAAACTTAAACCCCTTAAACAAGCAGCGCTGCTCAGCATCTCATTCACAGCCGTCAGGCCATATCTAGGGATATGAGGAAATGTATTAGCTGTCAATCAATCAAACAACCAATATGTAAAACTGACATGCCCTAGAAAATCTGAAACTTTGCATATTTATTCAAACTTTGTGACTTCTTGCACAAATGGAAAGCAGTGCTCACTCATTTAAGTGCAATACTCTTCAATATGCACAAGATGTCACCTGCTACTCAGAGAACTTTGGAAGCAAATATCTCAACCATACCTAACACCTACATATAGAGCTTTCCATAACAAAGCACACACATTCAGATCAAGAGCATTCTCTCTTGCCTAATTTTTTAAGAATTAGAAAAAAAATAACATATTTTCTCGGGCTTTTGTGAAATTCTCTTTTTGTTTAAAGAAAATGTAATCAGCCAACTACACTTACAAAACACAGGGCATGGCGTTGAGGCTCTTTGCTGCTGCTTCTTCCAGCTGCAGAGCGCTCTTGGTGCAGCACAATACCAAGCTGTGGTCCTTGGCATAATGGCAGAAGGCAGCCAGCTGGCACCACACCTGCAACTCCACCACGGCGTCGGTCCAGCTGCATTCAGACGCCATGCTCACCAGCTTTAGGTGAGGAAAGAGAAGAGGGGAGGGGAGGAAAATGGAGGCGGTGAGGGAAAAGGAGAGGCGGAGGAGAAGTGGGGGTGTGGGAAAAGAGGGGAGGATTGAGTGAGAAAAAAGATGAGAGGAGAGAGGGTGCAAAAAGAGGAGAGGCAAGGAAGGAGGGAATGAAAACAAGTGATGGAAAACGCAGAGGAGGGGGGATTAAGTAACGCAAGCAGAGAATGGAGGAAATTGGGAGGCATTAGTAAAAAGGAAAAAAACAAAAATGGTGATGAAGGACAGGAAGAAAAAAGAGAAGGACAGAAATTAGGAAAGGATTGGCGAGGGAAAAGACAGGAGGCGGGAAGAAGAGGGTTCAGGTAAAAAAAAGTAAAGACAAGCATGAGAAAAAGGAAAAGAAGCAAAAGTGGGAGGCAATCAGGGATGGAGAGGAAGGTGGCAGAGATATCACGGGTGCAATGATGTACATAGAAAATGAAAGATTAGAAGGGAGAAGATTAAGATTAGGGACAAGTGAAAATGAAAAAGCAAAATGACAAAAAAGAAGAACAAGGAAAAAAGGAATGAATGATAAAAAACGGGAAAAGTGGATAGAATTCAAAAGAGGAGATGATGAGCAGAATGTAGGAGAGGAAGTAGTGAATGAAAATGGGACAAAAGGAAGGAGGAGAGCCAGGGAGAGATGGATGGATGAGAGATAGAGTGAAAGATGATATCGGTGAGGAAAAAGGCCGAAGGGCCAAAATGTCAGAGAAAGGGATTCTCCACAGATTTATGCAGCACATCTCATGTCAAGGAACTTTTTAGTTCTGACCAAAGCATGGTGATCAAGGCAGCTACAGTATTTTGAAGATATTGACACATGATGAGATGCAGAAGGGGTCTGAGGGCTCATGGGCCGTCTTGGCATCTGTTGTTACCATCTGGGCAACAGCTACTGTAGGAAAACATGAACAGAAAAGTACATACTGTCGAGAGACTGGGAACGGAGAACTCCATATGCCCTGGGTTCCTATTGCACTGGAGCATCTCCACTCCAACCAGCACGCGCGTCATCGCTGACACTTCCTCATTCTCACACTGCAATCGGGAAGGAAAACAATGTATACTGAGCAACGCAGTATACAGCAGTTCTTAAGTTTAATTATAGAAAAGACATATACATGTATTACTATTTGTTTATAAATTATAAATGGACCTGCAGTACTATCATACCATGTGTCCCAAATAGCGCAGAGATAACCTCGTCGATAATGTATGACTTGCTTTTGTGTGGAAAATGAGTTGATAAATGATTTATCGAGATTAGAGAATAAACCCCATTTATGTTAACACTGCATTCCTTAATTTGCACTGCGAGAAACAAGCCTCATTTAGCTGTGACTCAAAGCACATCAGGCTGAAGGGACTAATGTAGGGCAGGAAATTCTTGGCTGACAAATGGTCGCAGGATTATGGTGACTAATCAAACAGTCTGTTTAACTGACAAATTGTAATGAGCATTTTCCCCGCATTTCTGTCCCACTGTAAAGCCATACAATCGGGAAATATGACATGTGGAGATGATCACAGACCAGTGGACACAATGCTGTAATAGGGATAAGGCTGAAGTAACACCTACCGCATCAAGAAGATTAATAAAAATGTCACACATCATCAGCCTCTAATATTATAAGAACATTATAGAGGAACTGTGAGAAGACCATAATAGAGCATACATTATGAATGTGACATGATTGTGTTATGAAAATGAGCTATACAGTTGTCTCAACCTCCTTTCCATTTTACATATTCTGTAGTGCAATAAAAGGTTTTTTTTTTTATCTTAGACACAGTACACATACTGTACAAGATATCAGCCCCTGAAAGAAATAATCAAAAAGAACAAGAGAAAGACAAAAATAACTGCATAGGAAAACATACAAATAGTATAAATTTGCAATACTGAAGTTTGCTGGTGTGTTTGCCACTTCTTTTAAATCAATTTTGTTATTTTTTCATCACTGTTTGATGCACAACTATGTTCTAAAACTGCACATGCAGCGATACAGTGCATCTACTTAGCTTTTAACTATTTCTGCTTCTTTACTTTTCACATGACTCTTGCATAAAAATCCTGGTCTGTACAACATCAAACTTCTAAAATCATGTGGTGTATGGAATGTCAAGTGTAAAGCGACATTTTGCACGTAGGATACGGACTTCAAGGCTTCTTTGAAGAAGGAGGCGTTTGCATTAATCTCTGCATTCAGATCCACCTACACGTGTCAGATCTTTTTACACTTCAAGACTGTGCTGAATCCATCTTGAAGCCGGCTGACAACAGGCCATTAAGAGGCATGGTGTGCGGCTGAGAGTGCAGACCTGGCATAGCATAACTGAGCAGGAAAAGGCAGGGACAGGGATGGCATTAATTGGTAAGCCCAGTTTACATTTCACTCACTAGTATACTACATCACAACCTGGCTTTTTCATGTGTGAATAAGTAACTGACAGAGGGGATCCTGGGCGCATAATAGCCCAGCATCTCTATTATTACTACTGGATAAACAAGGTCAAACTAACAATTACAGTTTAACTGACTATTATTGCATACATTGAAAAAATATGTGCGTGTAAACAAATGCCTCTGGCACACCAGGCGTCTTCATCTGTGAAAAATTGACAGTCATTAGCAGAGAAAAGGTTGCCAGCCCCCGAAGCTGGTTGCACTAAATGTTTGCCAGTTCAAACTTAGTCGAGTTTACGAAGTAAAGTTTCACTGGATCAAAACACGTTGCATCATATAAACTACTTCTTATGTAGAAATTAGTTGTAACTCTAACTGCCAGATGTAACTGTTGTGTAGCTAAATGAACCAATTGACGAAACTAAGCTTGCTGAAATATCACCCATTGCTGAAATATCACTTATTTGGAGTGGAGAATAAATGAGGTAATATGCGGTATGGTCAACACATCTGACCTGAGACTTGATAAATTTAATAATAGTTTCCAGGGGATATGCAAGCTTGTGATGCTATTAACACATTACTTTACACTACACCATGAACTTAAAATAAATTCTGTTTCCCTGTGTTAAGTGAGCATTCATCTCTTGTTGCATGCCAACCATGTCAAAAAATCAGTATCTGAATATTTTTTAAATCAAAATCACTGTTGTTTCTCTTCCTGTAACACCAGGTAAAATGGTTTAAAATGGTGTTCACCTCATCCTGCACCCACGGGCATTTACAAAAGCTCATCCAATCGAATGAGATTTTGGACTAGCTAGCCACACCGGTCACATAAAACCACACTTCACCACTTGTAGGTTGTTGTACAGTAGCTAACAGAGTGATATTAAGAGAGACAGGAAGACATGTATGTGAGGATATCAGTGGGTAAAACATTTGTTTTCATTTCCAAAACAATATGGCTGAGATCTAATACATTCATCTTTCCCTTATCCTCCTCTTGATCTAACAGCTAGGAAGGTGTGTGAGGAGCCAACAGTCTACCCAGCAGCGGACTCCACTGTAGCTCCTTATCACAGTTAACTCTAAGACTGACCCGTTTTTAGGGGTCCAATCAAATGTAAATGATTTGATTTAAATGCCTCTTGTAACTGTACACTGCTCAAATAGTCTGTTTTGCTGGGAAATACATCACAGTGCAGAAGTAAAAACGCTCAAGCATCCATTTTACGGGGACTTTGAATCTTTCCTATGACATTTCTTCTTTTTAAAGATGCTACCTGATTAAGTAAATAAACAGTCTGAAACTACCTTGTAGTTACTAAGAACTTTGGAAGGACTTTACATTAAGATTTAGTAATGACTGATAAATATTTGGAGCAAATCAATCCTGGACAACAATGTCCTTTAAAATGCTAATTAGGACCAAAAAATTGATTAGTACCTAACACAAAGTACCATAGACATGTTTGTGATGACGCAAAGAATGATACCTCATCTTTGGTGTCCATCTTTGAGCCAATCTGCTGTTGCAGGAGCCTCTTGATCTGCACCCATGTGGCCACCACCTGTTTCCTTGCTGCGATTGGAACTGTCTCCCCTGGGATTTTGCAGGTGGAAATGCAAAGGGCATAGTCACACAGCTAGGAGGAAGGGTAGAAAATAACAATAAGCTTGCATTCCATCATCTAGAAGTACATGGTACCACTGAAATGATAAAAATCTAATTCTACGCTTGGTGCAGTATTGGCAGCCTGAGAAGCTCAATAAGTAGAACATAACATGAACATAGTCAGGATTATGCATAATCCTAAATTATCCTATCCTATCATAAAATCCTATATTAAAAATGTTAATATGGATCAAAGTGTCTATCAAATGCACTATGATACATATCTGCAAGACTCTGCAGATCCAGGACTTTCTCTAGCCCAAGGCCCTCTGCCAGCCTGTCAGCTGCAGACACGACAGACATACACTAAAGACTCAGAATTCAGTAAGACTTTGTTCAAGTCAGACACTGCATCTGACCCTGTTGTACTGTCGATTATTTATAAAAAATGTAGTGGAACGGATCATTTTTTATCTTTCCTTCAAAAAGGAAACAGACACGATGAAATTTAATTAATAATTCACTGATAAAGTGCCTTTCATCTGGAGTTAGAGCTGATATTCATGGTGGATCCTTTGAATAGAAAAGGAGTAAGGAAACTGGGTTTAATTGGCAACTGTGGCATAGTCAGAGAACAGAGACATCAGACTTCACTGTCATGGAAGCTACATGTGAATGTGTATGTATATGTGCGTGTGTGTCAAAGGATGAAGCAGATAACAAAATACCTGCTTCAACTTTTCACCTGTGCTGCTCTAACATCTGTCATGATATCATATCTCAGAGGAATCAATGCTTCCTGAGAGGCCTTGTAGATCTTAAATACAGATACATGTCTATGATCCTTTTTTGCCTTGAGTTCTAAGCCTCAGCTTATGCAAATAGGGTTCTGTCTTTGCATTCTTGTATGTTGATTTGCTGTTGAACCCTATAACCTTTTTGACATCATAATACTGTACCTACAGGCTGAAATACAGTTAATTCCAGAGATGGATGTATGAGAGGCTCACTTGCCAGCCCCATTTTATGGAGGATGACATGAAGTTTGATAGCTCCATAATAACATGGAAAAAAAGTTCTATGAGACAGGGCAGTATAAAACTGATGCTTCACAATTCATAAAATGAAGAGAGCCCATTTTGAAGGTTGAAAGCAAGATGTGATGGCTTAAAATGTCCAACAAATGGCCTGTGGACCAGGACCAGCAAAGAGGACAAAGCGTTCTTATCCAGCCCACTGGATAACTTTGCAATATCTATGCACTTGTGAAGGCTAAGTGGTGCCAAATTTCAGATGCAAGTTTAATTCTCTGAAAAATCAATAAATACATATTGTGGTCATATTTAAATGGGAACACCACCTAAATTGAGAATTCCAGTGTGTTATTTCCATGGCCTAAGAAAGTTTAATCAATATTGGTGAACATGAGCAGCTCTCTCTCAAAGTCAGAAACCAAAGAAGTAAGTCTCAAACTTGTGATGTTATCGAGTACAAGGTCTGAAACTGCCCCACAGATAATGAATAGAAGACTAATTTTGTGGACCCACAAAATGTTTCTTCTCTTTTTTATACTCAAATGAGCTTTATTCTATTGTAGTGTTCTCGGTTGTGAAACAGAAAATGTACCCATATGCTTAGAATGCTCCCCTTGGTGCTCTCACTCTGATCTAGAACATTTTTCTTAAATTTCTGTCGATGGACCAGCTCACTTTTTTGAATGGGGGCCAGATTATATAATGAGATAATATGTAGGATCCAGCTGCTTCTCACTTCATACGGGTTATTTAAAAGACTATCCAACATAAATGACACAAACTGTCTTATCTTTCAGAGAAAAAGTATTGAACTTTCCACCGCTCCTGAAAGCAGCAGCCCTAACATTCAACTAACTGCTTGTCACCGTCTGATAAAGAAAATAGTTCCACCTACATAGTTCCTACTTGGTGCATGTTTACAACCTGTATGACAGTCATGCCATCTTGAAGTGAACGGATAAAATGAAAGGTGGTCTTACTTGATTAAACAATATTGTGTAGTGGGCTGCATACATTATATTTGGGCAATGAGCCCCAGGCGGTTTATAATTGCTCCGCAGGCCACAATTGGCCCCCGGGCCTGAATTTGTCATCACAAATTTGAGTTCTACCACTTTAGCTGTTGGGGTTCAGAGAGAGATATCCATGTTTACTTATATTTTTGGACTGTCTTAAACCCTAGGATTTTCGTATGAATTTTGAAAATGGGAAGTTCTCCTTTAAAGATATTGAATATTGTGCAAAATATTGCTAATCAACAGCTTTAGTACAAAAGAATCTGACTTCTGTCTAAAAACAATATTGGTGGAAACCTATTACTATGGTACTGTCAATCCTTTCAATTTGGGTAATGGTTTGTAAAGCAGGGAATAACAAAGGGCCTGTGTGGCTGGCTTTTTTGTGCGACTGCTCTGAGCACTTCTAGTTGAGAATCTCTGAACTTTTCAGAAAGGTACTAGTGCCATCACAAATGCTCCCTTAGCTACTGTCTGTTTCAGGTCGTATATTATGTCTCACAACAAAGACAGAAAAGCCCACTTGTGGGAGCAGATCGGCCAGATGCTGAATGCTGCTGGTGAGTGTCATGCTTTTATCACTGTTCGTGTTGTTAGCTTGTTGTTAGCTGTGTCATTTATTTTGAAAAGCACTGGGAGCTCTTTTCATATGAGGCACTGGAATGAAGCTCTCTTCTTTTCTGGCAAAGAAAAATGCTAAATGGACACACACCTTTCACCTGTTTCTGCAATAGCTTTTTGTTTGGTGTGGTTATGTAAGCATCACTACACACGAGTGGAAATGAATGAAAAAAATGCACATGTAATGACAGTGAGTGGTAGACTGACTGATTGTGGAAAGATTGAGATATTGAATTGAACTTAAAAGACAATTCAGGCTGTTCATCATCTGTTTCGTAAATGGATGAACGGGGCAAGGGGAAAATTGGAGGTGATGTTATTTAAAGGTCATTGGTTTAAACTATATTTTGAAAAAAATAATTGTGGAATCTGAAAGTTTCAGACTTTGAAAGAGTTGACAGTGTGTAAACTGTTTCATACATATCTGTAAGAAAGATTAAAATTTCAGTTTCTGAACACACAAAGGTTCAGCAAACTCCATTCAGAGATTATACGCACACTCCTTTCAGAGTCTCAACACACTCCTTTCAGCTCTTTTCAGAGAGTCTAAAGCTTTGAATGCTGGAATTTCAGACATTGTTTTCACAATGGAAAGATCAGAAACTGAAAGAAACGTTTGAGCAGCTCAAAACACCCCAATCAGTCTGGGAGGGATTTAACTGAGGGTCAATCATGTTTGCTTCAACAAAATATAACCAGTCGACACAATTCCTACTAAACATGTTTTCCTTAAATTTTACTTTGTGATGTCCAGAAAAGCTGGTTTCTGAGATGTCTTGATTTCATGTTGCATAATATTTAGAGGTTTCTAAACCCTCTGTACCTCATCAGTCTTTCTCCAGGATTGATTATTTCTTATCTTCTACAGAGGTTTTGGACAGAATTAGTGACTGTGCAATTACCACTAGAGCCTCACCAGATAGTTGCCCTGTAAGTAGTTCTCTGTGTTTTTTTAATTTTTATGCAAATGTGACGACATAATTAATTGCTTTGCAAATGAATGAATGAAATGGCGTAGGGGGAAATGAATGGTGATGTAGGGAATTTTAATGTAACTGTATGGTAAGAGAGGGTGTTTTGATGCAAATGTATAGTGATGTGTGCAGCTTTTATGCAAATGTACTGTGACATAGAGAGTTTGTATCCAACATTTAATACTTGATTTTATAAAAATATATGGCGTCAGAGAGAATTTTATGCAAAAATATGTTGATATAAGGTTTTATGCACATGTTTGTGACACAGACACAGGAATTGGTGTAGGTGGTGATTCACTTCTGCTACTGCCAACAAGGCAGGTTTGTTTAAAAGAGCATTTTATGTGACTGAAGAATCCAATAATGCAAGTGAAACTAAACAAAAGCAGCCGCCCATTGTCCACATACATCCCTCTCCTACACACACACACACACACACACACACACAGACATACCTCTGATGCCTTGCGGACATCCTGAAGGGCAACAGGGTCTAAGAAAACCCCATGGACACTGGCAGCCTTCTCCATCCCCTTCTCAGGTCTGTTTTTGCCCTTGTCTTCTGGCGTGGTTGGCCTGACGCTGTCTGGTCCACACAGAGGCTGGATCAACCCCCGGGCCACGGCATCACACAGCAGCACAAATAGAGCCCGATTCCTGAGAAATGCAAAACAAAGAATGCACCAAACTGACATTATCTGGAAAAACAAGGACTGAAAGTTGGGCTTGAAGGCCAAACATCTTTGCTTTTATAGTTTAGTTCTTCCTGAAAGTAAAAACCCTCAGCACAGATTTGGACGGCAAAATGTATGTTTCCTTTGCTACATCATTTCAGGGGGATATCACTAAATCCCAACATACACGTAATTATTTCGATGCCCGAGGACAGTTTGGTCTGTTTTCATGAACACTCACTGCTTCTTTCCATAGCCAGGAATAAGAGCAGAGCATAAGCCATTTTTCTGTAAGTGAGCTACAGTGCCACAGAGAATAAATTAACAAACATTTTTCACAAGTCAACTTTGACCGTGTCTAAAATGATTTTCTGAGGACAAGTGTATATATTGCTGTTATCAGCTGAAAATGAAATCGTTTTCAAGTTTCACCTGAACTGAAAGACTATGTTTGCATTGTAGTCCACTGAGGGTTGAGTAAATGACTGCTGGGCTGATGAAATGCTTTCAAAACTCATAGAGTAATTTAAAAAATGCACAGTCATCAGTCTAAAAACAGCATATGTCACGCTTCTTGAAATGTTGACATTTTGTGAATGAATTTTTATCAAACATATTACTGTATTATATCATGGTTCAGCCCTGCTTACAAATTCACACTGATGTATGATAAAGTTCACATCATCAGCCACTGCACATTTGTCTTTTATGCATGGAGCAGCTTGGCTCTTTATTAGTCGAGGAACAAATTCATATTTCCAGGAACTCTAGGCCCAACATGCAAACTGTTCTGTCTAACAGGTATATACTATACCCTGTAAGAACAACTGATACTAGTTTATGGTCCCAGCCTACCCAGTGAACTCTGTCTTCTGGATCATCGCCACCAGACTCTGGAAGGTGGGAAGCAGGCGTTGGTACTCCCCAGCTGCCAACAAGTGGCTACTGTAGTTCCACAAGTAAATGGCTGCATTTGCTATCACCCACGGCTCCCTGATCTCTGCTCCAAGCTCCGCTGCCCGCAAAAAGTTGGAGGTGGCGTAGGAAGACAGAGCCTGAATCCAGTCCCTGGGTGAAAGAGGTAGAGAGGTACAGTAGAGAGTTTAAAAGAAGTGAGAAAGTCATGTTTGTGTGTGAAAGAGAAAGTGGGTATATGGCCACATTGTGTTGGCTCAAGTGAGCAATTAAACTAAAGGTGAAAAGGTCAATGAATTCTGAAAAAGTTGCTTTTTTTTAAACTTACAATGCGCAGGATTTTTACATGAATAATCCCATTTGCTGACTTTTTTTCAGCATGATGCACAGGGGAGGGTGGAACCCCACCTGGACAATGTCAAACAAGTTTTATCTAATGAGGCGTTCAACACCAATTTGTTTGAGCACCTGGATGCACAGCGATAGCTCTCAGCCCGCATTATGTTACAATGTGCTAGAAGTAAACTCCAGGCCAATTTCAGGGACAGCGTAGCAGTGCACTAATGTGATATGTCAGGTCTTTACAACTCAATAAAGATTATAGGCTGTTAAGACTAAGTTTGATCCTGGAGCTTTGGTGTGTGTTTATCCACAACATCTTGGTCTCACTGATGATGTCTGAAGCCTTGTTTAAACTGTGTAATTGGTGTTGGAATGGTTTCAGATCTGTTGTGCAGTTTTGGTTTCAGAGATAAGGAAACACACGATCTTTTATGTGATGGGTCTGTATAGTTAAACAGCTTGTTTCATTTCCTGTCTGTCATCACCTCTGATGAGTTATGCTAACATATTCACATTAAAAGACTGCTCACTATCCAGTCAAAGGATCCACTGACACCAAAGTACAAAAAATGTCTCTGTATACACTCACCTTTTACGACCACACTAACAAAGACTATGATACAGTTAACAATGCACACAGAGATACAAGTTAATGACTATTTATTTATCTACGTGAACATTGGGTTTAAAAGTTTTTTGGGACCCACACATTTTTTTATAATTAAATTAAAGGTCAAGTGTCTAGGATTTAATGGTATCTGGTGGCAAGGTTGCAGAACTGAAACTTCTCCCACGTGCAAAGTTTGTAGGAGAACGAAGGTGGCTGATGCGAAAATGCGTATGACCCTATCTAAAGCCAGCGTTCTGGACTCCTGAAAAAAGGAACAGGGCCTGCTCCATATCAAGGTATAAACGGCTCATTCTAAGGAAACTAAAATACAACAACTATTATTTTCAGGTGATTTTAGACTAACAAAAAAATAGTGATGTTATTATATATCATTTCTACTAATAGATGCCCCTAAATCCTACACTCTGGCCCTCTAAGTCATGATTGTATCAATACTACTTGTTATCTAATATTAATGTAGGATAACAAAGGAAAAAAAAAATTACAAACAAAGATTGTAGTAAATGTGGTCAACTGAAACTGCTTAGACTATGTTTTATCAGAATGTTCTACTAAGGTTTTATATCACTGCTTAAACTGTAGATATTAATAATTACAAATAAAGCATAAAATTAAAGTTCTTTGATATGGTCATGGTACGACCATAATGCAGTACAATGTAAAAGCATTTAATGTTACAAATTTGGATTTAGAGTGAATGAAAAATGTGTAAACTCTGTAATATGTAAATAATGAAGCAGAAACATAGCCAAAGGCAAATGTACTGATGATAACGATTAATCGATGATCAATCAATTGGTTGTTCAGAATGTGATCGAACATGTGAAATTTAATCAATCAAATAAAACTCTGATTCTGGAGGGGTTGGTGGCTTAGTGGATGGCGCCCCATGTACAGGGCTGTTGCCACAGCGGCCCGGGTTCGACTCCAGCCCATGGCCCTTTGCTGCATGTCATTCCCTCTCTCTCTCACTCCCCCTCATGCTTAGCTTTCCTATCAATTAAAGGCAAAAATGCCCCAAAAAATATCTTGTAAAAAACCCCAAAAACCTCTGATTCTGAAATATTAACAATGTGTAGTCTCCTATTACATTCTAGTTACTCATAGAATGGTGTATTTTGAAAGCATGTTTTAATAACTAGCATTGGTACACAACGGGTGCAAACAATTTTTAAGACTCAATTTCATACACTGGACTGGACAGACATTCACCTCAATGGCCCCGGTTTTTGATGTTTGTACACTATGTTGTTATGTTTTCTCTTATATGGTATTTTTTTTTTCTCCTTTTGTCCTCAGTGATTTAATGTATTTACTATCACGTTTTTCTGCTTTTCCTTTCTTCTAACATTTTTACTACTCTGTAAGATCAACCTGCCAAGGGACTACGGATGAAAATTAGCCTGGGGCTATAAGCCGGCATATTTACATGCAAATGTTCATTAATGTGCACTGTCCCTTCTAACTTAAATAAATAAATAAACAAACAAGGCGGCCATCTTGGGGGTTTGGAAGCGTAGCGCAGCCGCATCACTGGAAAATGAAGCGGGCAGAGCAAAGCATTACTTAGTTATATTGAATTTGTTTCATGTGTCTAGGCCTCTTAATCTTTATGTGTTTCAGAGGCTATACAAGGCTGTGAGAGAATATGCAATATGTTGCCGTGAGCTTTAACTGAGGAAAAAACAAATTTGGTATTGTCTGGTAATAGCTATGTCCTTTTTTTTTAATTCGTAGTAGTCGATAAATTGATTGTTGCTGTTACCAATAATCAAGTAAGGAAACTGTGTACAATTTGCAACCCTTGACGAAAGACATACAACTGAGACAAAACATTCTAGTTTTATGACGCTAACATGTCTGCGTGGATGTTTACCTGTAAACAACCCAGTGTGGATCCTCTTCAGACACACACAGCTTACTTTCCACTGCAGGGACAGCAGGGCTGTTAAGCTGCACCCCATCGATTAGCAGCTTTTGGACGGTGGCCTGAGCAAGACAGAGTACATTCATTTCTCAGCTTCAAAAGATAATATCAACATTGACTTCCTGTTCTGATAACTTCATAATAAAAGGAGAAGAGAAGACCTCACGCCATAGGAATGACAGTCTCTCTAGAGCCGTAAAAGCTCAGCTGTGATAGATCAAAGAAAAAGAAGCGACTGGTGAGCATTTTACTCCAGTGGCGGACATCTCAGGTAAGACAAGAGGAACCTGTCTTCATCATCAGACTGAGACGTAGGTATCTTTTAAATTAATGAATTATGACCCAATTTAAAAAAAAGAATACCCGTGTGTCATGGAACAAAGAGAGAGAACATGAGAGAAGCAAGCACAGAGGCTACATTGCGAGTCAGTTTTGACAAGGTCATGTAAGTTGCTATGGATAGTTGTCTCCATTTTCTTCAAAGTGCTGTCAAGTTAACATCTCTATGGACTTAATAAAGACTTCAAGCTGCAGGCTTGATGGGGAGGTGGATTACACAATAAGACAAGCTCATAAGACGAGCACAACAATCTCTGACTCCAACCAATCAACACCTACCTCACAGGCTTGTTAAAATCCCATAATGCATGTTTACTACTCCGAGTAGTCTTTGTTCCTCATCTCATATTTCAAAAGTAGGGCTCAAGATGAAAAAAAATCAAATATTCCTATGATCTAAGATAGTTAAAGTAGTTTTTGTGAATGCGAACACCTCAGTACAAAAACATCTGCACCCGAAGAAGCTTGAAATAAAATGCTGGTAGATCAGAAAATGCAATAGATCGTGAGTAGACTTTACACTGCTCTTGGTAAATTATGCACATTAGCATCAATAACTGAAAAGGGATATAAGAAAAGTCAGACAGCTTGAAGTTTTTGTGTCTGATCTGTAGATTTAAATTGATAAATTGAGTGTAACTCTCTGTTGTTATCAAAACCAGTAACTGTGCTTCTTAAGATCCACCAGTCACCAGTCAGTATGTGGCATCATGCCCCCTTGGTTCTAATTTCAAAATTTCCAAACCTCATTTTTCATACTATTTATGGTCATTTTTTCTCAGCAATAGCCATTCAGTGTATTCAGATTAAATCATTACCTTTCTATATGGTAGTTTTCATTGTTAGTGGCAGGGTCCGCCATTCCAACACTGGATTCAAATTACCTCCACAGGAAACCATGCATGCATGTAATCCAGTGTGATTACATGTCATTAATAAGGTTCAAGGTTCACTCTGTGTACACTGTACCATGGCTGTAAAAAGTTACTATTAATGCACAGGAAACATCCTACTGCTGCTGCTTCACATTATTAAGTTTTCCACTAGCAAAACACAGGGCAGCTTTTACTGTGAAGAACTTGCTTACCTACTCCTCTTCATCCCCTAGGGGACATAAAGCTCCAATGAGCTCTTATCATTGCATTTGGTTCTTGGCAGCATGTGTCTGCCTCTCCCCATGACAGTTTCTTCTATTCCAGCTGCATTGTCACAGTTTTGCACCAGGTGCTTTTGGGCCTCCCAGGTTTTCTTTTGCCTGTTGGTGTCCATTTTAAGGCGACATGATCTGGCCCTGTTGCATTCTCAGTACGTGACCTAGCCATCTCAAACGTCTGTGTGTGATTTCCTTGATGATGCTCAGGGTACCTGTTTCTTGTACAGTTGAAGGCTGGAGATTTTGTTTCATCTGAGGCATCCGTTTTGAAAGACTTCCACTCTCCTCATGTATGTTTTAACCACTTGCCAACTCTCTCAACTGTACAGCAGAACAGACCTGACATTGCTCATATACAAGAACATCTTTGTTTTAACGTTGTATTGCAAAACACTATGCATGGAATACATAGAAGGGTGATTCCTCACCAGTTGTCACAGTTCGTGGTGTCGCCTTTCTTGGGGATTTTAAAGATAAGACCTTGGGACCAGTCTTCAGGGATGGTGTCACTGCTCTAGATGTTTTGGAAGAGATCTGTCAGCACACGTGTTGATGTGTTAATGTCAGCCTTTCGGCATCTCAGCATGGATAGCGTCTGTGCCACATGTCTTGCCACCCTTTAGGGTTAGGATGGCAGTTCTGAGTTCAGAACCCCCCTCAGAGTAAGAAGGGTTTATCTTGACTTCCAGGATATCGCCTTTTGTTGTGATTTTGGCAGGTTGTTCTGATTCAGAGAGGTTGAGCACTTCCTGGAAATGTTGAACCCATCTGGCTGCCTGCTCATGCTCTTCTGTACAGATAGTGCCATTTTTGTCCCTAAAGTGGGTAGTTTGGCTTGTACATTTGCCACAGAGTCGCTTTGTGATCTAATACACAGTGCCCAAATTTCCATAGGCTGCAGCCTTCTCAGCTTCACTTGCCTGGTTTTCAACAAAGACCCTCTAGTCTCTCCTGGTACTCTTCTTCACCACTCTGTCCTTGGTTTTATAAGACGTTTTGGCATTTTTGAGGAGTCGCTGAGACTTGGTATTCAGTATTTTTGCCTTCAGCTGTTTCCTCTCTTTAGTTTCCTTCCAAGTGTTAGCTGATATCCATTCTTTGGCCCCTTTTTGTTTGAAGCCCAGGACTTTTCCTGCTGTTTCAGACTATACAGTATTGATAACATTCCATTTACTGTTGGTATATGGTTAATGGTAGATTCTTCTTTCATTTCAGAGGCAGCATTTAGTGTGCTAAAGCAGTTTCTAAGTTCTAACACAAATCCTTGTTTTCCTTTGGGTACTTAGTTTAGCAATGTTCAGTTTCTTCTGTCGCTTGCCTTGTGGGACTTCTTTAGCCTGAGCTTAATTGTTGCAGCGATTAGGTAGTGGTCACTATAGGCATCTGCAACCTGGTATCAAGATCAAGATCAAGATGCTTTATTGTCACAAGATAATGTACAAGTACATACACTGTGAAAAACTTATGTTGGGTCTTTGCTCCGTGGCTCCGTTGGTATAGTCCAACATCTTATACTGACCTACGACAATGATAATGTACTCTATTTGGTTGAACGTCCTACCATCAGGTGACTTCCACGTGAGCTTTTGAATTGAAAGATGGTTCCGCCAATGACCGGGTTGTTTTTCCTGCAGCATTAAAAACAATACATTCACCATTGTTGTTTCTTTCTACACATCCGGGTATTCTCATGACCTGAATGGAGGATAATAGATCCATCATGCAGCACTTGGCGTCCGGAGAAGTCCAGTGACTTTCACTTATACCCAAGATGTCCATGTGGTATCTCTTCATTTCACTGAGGACTTGTGCTGTCTTGGTGGTCTTGTATATATTTTGAGCAATCCATGTGTGTGCTGACTTTCATGTGGCGTGGCTCCTCACCTGAATAGGGGCCGCAGACCCACCCCATCCATCACAATGATCATTCATTGGTTGCCTTATAAATATATTCAGCAGTTGGTTTTCAGACAAAGTAGCTACTCAATGAGTGTTTGCTACAATATCATACTGCTTTTACCATGGCAGCCAAAGGTGTCACCAAATCAACCAGGACAAAAACCCTTAAGGGTTACAACATTATCCAACCATGGAACAACACAGGAAAAAAATGATGTTACAGACAAAAGTCTGTATGGGAGGCTTGAATTAGTAAGCACGCACCTCAGCACTGATGAAGCAGATTTCAGCTAAAAGGCGCAGCAAGTCCCTCACACAGGCACGGCTTCTACTGCAACCATGAAGACATTCTGCACAGTTTCCCTCTTCTGAGCAGGTACATTCTGGATCAAATTGAACAAATATGTGATGTGACTTCTCAAAATGAAATCAATCCTGTCCTTCTTGGATTTATAATGAATACAACTGCAACTACTTCCTGTCCATCATTCTAAAATTAGAGAAATATTTTTGTTATTTTACCGTCAGTCTGAGGATCATTCATCATCTTACCGTCAGTCTTGGAGATCTTCCATCTCCCGTCATCATAAAGCAAACAGAATCGACAAGCAGCTCGGCACACATCCCAAATTTCCTGTTTCCTGGCTGTCTTAACCAGTGTTGCCCACAGCTTCACCCTGGAGCAGCCAAGAAATACAGAACACTTAGAGATGATTCCTTTTTCGGAGGTGAAGGTCAGGGCAACAGCACGGCAGCACACTGTGCATGATCTAAGGTTGTTTGTTCGCAGGGTCGTGAATAATACACTTTTCCTTTGGGGAATATTCAAGTCTCTGCTCTCTCCTGACCATTAAACGGGCAATTTCTGATGTACACACTTTTTACTGTAATGATATTGGCAGACAAGGGAACTCAGCTCTGCACTATGAATAAGGAGATATAATAGAAGGTTGTAGACTCCTTTATTCACACAATAACTTTAACTGTAGAGAGGACAAATAGATCAAACATTCATTAGTATGTAATGTTCAATAACAGCAAGCAGTGATAAATCCAACAAGGCATAAAAGGCTGATTATATCAGGTTGCTGATTATATAGGCAATTTTCCAACTGGATTTCTGGGAGACCTGACAGCTAATAACAATTACTAAGAAAACTTCACACTGGCAAGAAGACAGGCTTTCATTTTTTATTCATACACATATAATCCTAAGTAATACATGTAAATGTACACACACACACACACACACACACACACACACACACACCTTTCTGTGTTGACTGTGTCATCTCCTTGTCTGGCCAGGTGTCCCTCCACCTTCCGTACAGATGTAGAATGATGCTGAGCCTTAGCAGAGAGCTGAGCCACTGGTCCACATCCAAGACTGCCTACGGGAACTAGACAATTGTTGGAGGACTGAATACATAAGTTGATCTTTATTAATGCTATTGGAGCAGCTTCTGCATTTTCTCTGAATAATGAATCAATACAATTTTCCAGCTAGTATAACAAAATCTCCAGTCATTCTGTTACACAACCCCTTAGGTCTAAATAATTGTCTACAATTCGTAAAACACGGAATAAATTCAAACTAATATACATAGTGAGAATCCTTGGGAGTTACAAAATTATCCTGATTATGCCATTTCCATGTACGCAAAGAGACAAGACTAAAGGACTACAAGAGTAAATGACCCATTTCCAACACTACCAACTCCGTCAAACAAGGATGTCACCGACTACAACACGATCAGATTAGACATGTAAGACCAAAACACATAAAACAAAACAAAAAGAAAAAAGCATGTAATAGATTTTTATTCAGACCCCTCTGCAGCAGCAGGGGCATTCAGGCATTTGTTTGATGGACTGAATTATAAATAGAGGTCAGTGACTTTGACTGGAGTGTTTTAAAGAAATAAAATGCTCCAGTTCCTGTGTGCTCACCCTGAGGATACAGACACACACATTCTCATGCACACACCTCTTGTTGATGAACATCTGAGGGATAATACAAAGTTGTGGCAAAAATACATGCCACAATTAATTAAACCTGCTAGTCTCAAGGGATACTTGGTGTGCGGGCTTTGAAGCTCCAAACACAATGGTTAAGTGGTGTCATCTTGGGGATGCTTGAGGTTTATAGACAAAAACAAGAGGTGTCTCTAAGGACCAAAGTTTTTAACCCATGCCTGCAGTAGAAGACGAGCTGTCTAAGGGCTGAGGCAAGTACTTCCCTGGGTCATTAGGACTGCTGAATGTTCATTTGATGCTGTGGAGCAAGGAGCCTGGAATAAGTCTAAGATCAAAGGCACTCCCTGACTTCAGGCCCCTCTGCTGCATGATCCACTGCACCCAGTCGATGGGGCTTTGCAGTGAGCTACAGTACACTGGAACACATACTGATTCCCTAAATTTTTTTATTTTTAAACTAGCAAAAAAGTTTTACACAACCACTGAACGACATGCTGTCCAGGCTTAAAGACAGAGGGACAAATTTACATACAAGATAGTGCACATCACGTTTGCTCTTTGACGTTAAGTCAATTTGCATACACAATCTGCATGTTATCAGTGCCTGCTTTACTGAGACAGCAGCCCATTGCACAATCAGCACAGAGGACTGCCTTCCAGTTAGATTCTGCAAGTGGCGGGATTTATCAGAGATCCCCAATTACAGAAAAGAAATTTTAAAGTCTCCATACTGAACTTAAATACTCATGAATGAACTAACGAGATTCCAAAACATCTACGTATGCCACACTTCAACACCTAAGATCAATGTTTTGTTATTCAGTAATTTGTAATATCCCCTGATCTGTATGCCTATCATTAATGCAACAAGACTCATTGGATTACACTTCAAAGCAAATGACACAAACCCTTTGTTTGCTGTGTACTGAAGCCACCACGATGAGTGCAACTATAGCTGAGACAGAGAGACAGAGAGAGAGCTATGTGGGACCGAGCAGCTGGGTCAGCAGAAGCTCAGAACAGAGCAGGTGAACAAAATGTACAGTGTCTTATCAAAAGAATAAAATTACAAGCCTAAAGTCATTTTACAGTTGACTGAATGTTAAGTTCAAGTATAATGAACACAAAACCACCAGCCCTTGCTCCAGCATGGTTTGATGCCATAAAGTAGTCAGATACTCATATTGTCTCGTTTCTCCAGTAACTATATATGTGTGAAGGCAAAAAGTGTGCTTTAACAGATAAGAGGTATCTGGGGTATATTCTTACAGGCCAGTAAACTATCCATTTGCAAAATTTTAATGAAATGGAGATTCCTCATGGAGATACAAGGGCCAGGAGGCTAAGTAAATATCAAGTGTGTGTTCAGCTATCCTGACAAGTGAAAATTTTCTTGCAAATGGGAGATACGTTAAAGAAATACTTCACTGCTAGAAACATGGTCTTTTGATAAAACTAAGCTGTCTTTTGAAATCAGTGCTACATGACCAGAGAAAACAGAGAACAAGGGCTGAGGCATTTGCTTTTGCCCAAGAGGTAGAACACCAGAACCAGAACCAGCACCACACCAGACCGAATTACCGTCCCGCTGGTGATGCAATGTGTGGTTGGCTGTTTTTCCAAAAGAAACAACGTGGCGGGCAGCTGGTAACAAAGTATCTCGAATTACAGTTTAACAGGGAGCTAAAAAACGTCTGAAAACATTTGAGGTGAACAATAGGTAATGCAGTGACAGAATCTTGGTTCAAATTTGAGCAGCACTGCTTAGTTTTACCTTCTAATCTCAGTTTTTTCAGCCTCTGTTTTTACAATGCAGTAAACAGTATGGTAGCCACGTCTTGATCAAAAATTCTTGTATTACAGCTAAACAGTGCACTAAAATATGTTTTCTGAAAAATAGGGGATACAGTAGTATAATCTTGGTTTATATCTGATGAGCACTGCCTAGTTTTACCGTTTTATCTGAGTCTGGTCTTGAGTTTGAGAGAGGGAGAGGTGATGTCTCTCTCTCTCAGTCTGTTTCTATACCCTTTGTGTCAGTGGTGGTGCGCATATCATGGGGAAGTATAATCTGTAGTCCAAGCAACAGCCCTAGAGCCAGCAAAAATTTGCTGAAAGACACAAAATGCTTCATCTAGCAGATTTAAGCTGATAAATGAGCAGTGAGATCTGGCCACTGATAAGATGGAAGACATTTACAACAGTTCATTTACACATGCTAACCACGCTGTTATGATAAAAAGCTGGTTGAAAATTACCAAAGTATTCCTTTAAGAAAAAGTTATCATGTTTCAGTGAAAACTGAAAGTGAGGAAGAGGAATCTGTACCTATTGATGTGTCGTCAGCATCCAGCACCATCTGGAAATCATCAGGGGCCAAAAGAAGACCCACAGCAACCAGGATGGGACGACTGTCTATCTTATCTTGAGGCTGAACGTCCCTGGCCTGAAAAAGGGAGGAAAGAGTTTGATGTCAGAATTAATTTGAAGCCTTTACTTAAGCACTCTAAGCAAGCACACTCCTCTGTGACTTTAAAGTCCAACAACATACATAATAACACAACAAAGTTTTATCTTATGGCATACGAATTACCCTTACTCTTGTTGCATTACATTTGTACTGAATGTGAGTTAACTCTTGGACTGATTTGACTTTAACACCCAAAAATCAAGCAACAGCTAAGTTCTGGGGGATAGGATGCTCTCACGGTACCTCTGGATGATTGCTGTTGATAGGCCAAGTATGTTTTTGCATAAAAGTCTTGCCTTGTTAGGTTTTAAAGAACTGTTTCATTTTGTAATGTTAGACTGTTTGACACAGATGCTGGGCTGTAAACCTGCTGCATAAGCATAGCGGCTTTATCCTCAATCCGGGAGGGCATTTGGTAGATGTTCCCTCTGAGCTGCAGGAGGCGGAGAGCTGACGACAGGCGTTCTCGCTGTGTCCCGTTATCTAGCGCCATGGCTTTCTGAAGGTGAGTCAAAGAAGCCTCAAGGCGCCCGTCCTCCTCTTCAATCGCTGCCAGCTCTGAGTGGACTTGACAGCGCATCTCCAGCAACATGCTGGGAAAATAACACACAAACACTTCCAGCATGAACTAATATATTATAAATGAATAGAAACCATATATATATCTCATAGTGCTTTTACACTACATGCCACATTCACCCTTTCACACACATTCATTCATACACTGGTGTCCAAGGTCTCCATACAAGGTGCTCATCAGTTTATAATTTACACAGACTCAGCTGTCGGGACAATTTGGGGTTCACTATCTTGGGGAAACTTCAAATGCACAATGGGGGAAGGGCCCGTGGACTGAACCGCTGATCTTCATATTAGTGGACAACATAGTAGTAGTAGTAGCAACATCCAGCTACTGCATTTATGTGTTTTTCCTCAAAGCTAAAACTCTTTGTCTGCATGACCTTAAAAAACCCAAGAAAACATGATTAAAATAATCATGCCGTATACTTTATCTAAAAATAGTGCTCCTTTGGACATGCCTGTTAAAAAAGGTATGTCATTTTTTTGGTGAACTAAGCCGAACAGATGTTCAGTGAAGTGCAAACACAACAATAAAAACTGGAACGCCCTGAGACATTAATACAAAACCATGTATACCGACGAATTTCAAGAAAGTGGGAAACCTCTGCATGTCCTCCAGTACTTGGGCCAGCCTGAGCAGAGGTGTCTTGATGTGTTTTCGGAGGTTGTGCTGCAAGAGGGGCAGACAGAAGTTCCACTGGGTAGCACACACTGCCTGCATGGCCTGAGGGTCCCCCTCCCTCACTGCAGTCTGCAGCCACTGATCCAGCTTGCCTACTTCCTTCAGCCGGGCCTGTGGGATAACGAATACAGATTGAGAGTGTCTCCTGTAGCAGTGACAGCACAACACTTCTATCATTTGGCAAGTATACTTGGATTGAACTAGATTGAATATGTGGTGCCAATTTTTAAATGGTTGGTTTTCACACCAAAATATTAAATGGTACAAAATGAGATTACATGATCCTGAATCCCCCTAGAATTGTTTTTCTTGTGAGAGAGGGAAAATCTCCCCAAAAATATACTGAGGTGATTACAGGTGTATGATAACTGAACTTCTCCACTGAAAATCTAACTGATAAAGTGCCTCTAAATGGGTTAACAGTTCTTAGGCAGGGACACATATTCCAGTGAAGAGGGATTTCTGGATTCACTGCCTTTAAACAAAGACTGAGATTATAGAAATTATTGTTTAATCAGGACTCTGACAATGGGTCCACTGCCTGCATAACATGCAGCAAAAACACATGGCTGATAATTCGGACATATGATTGAGCACCTCCACACTGGCTTTGGAATAGTCATTCATCTTTGCCTCTCTTTTCAGGAGGTTGATTTCACAGTTGACGCATTCCATTATTATGCGTTGTCCAATACTCTGAAAAGACAAACACACAAAAGTGTCGGCAGTGCACAGAGAGGAGGATGACAAATTTACAAATAAGTGCTCATATTTTATGCCAAAGTTATTGAGCATGCAATGTTGCTATTATGTTATCACTTCCCCTAATTCTCAAAGCGTGTAAGAGCAAAAGTGGCATTTATGAATTAAAACTACATGACATAAGTTCTACATTGCTGAAAGAAATCAGAAGTACAGCAACCTCTTTAGCTCTAGGGCTTGAGCTCAGTTAATTAATCTCATCTATTGTCAAGTGGCTACTTAAGAGGGGATGTCAAATTCCATGCATAAATTTGCATGTTTATGTACAGTTTCGGCATGGAGCCACACTGCTGCCTGAGGTTTTAAGAGAATATCGGACACTCACAGCCTCTCCCGCCGACTTTAGCTCTTTCAAACAGTCGACTGCTACTTCCTGATGCTTCACTTGCAAGGCCAGCAGAGCCAACTCCAGGAGGAAGGCAACTCTGCAAATCCCAGATAAAACATAATTTATACAGTTCACAACACGTCAGTACAGTAATCTGAGCCATGTACTGCCCTTGGGATATCCATATGTGGTTTTATGATGGGGGAAGGTTTAGGAAGAGGACAGGGAGCAACAAAGGTAAGCTTGATGGGTAGGAGATTTGTTTAGGACACTTTGGGTCACAGACCTGTCAGCTAGTTGGATGGGTGTTGAGCTCTGAAGAGGACTGGAGGTTACGGGTGCAGCAGATGCTTTGGCACCATCCACCAGGAGATGAAAAATCTGCTTAAGTTCTTCTCTTGTTGGCTCATCCTCCTTTGTTTCCTTCAACCTGCTACAAAAAAGCATGAAAAAACAACTGACAACAACAAAAATATACAAACACTTATTCATCCAAGAGTATGCATGCATCTGTATCTTCATCTGCAATATAATGCCAAAGATGGCTGGGTCAGACTGCTGCCAGCATTTATAGCTGAGCTGAAGAACCATAAGGCGCTCTGACATGTTGACTACATGCCTGCAGAAAGATGGTGGGGGCTGGGACTGGGTTTGTATTATGCCACACCAGAGACCATGATACTATACCATTACTGTATGCAGACAGCTGGATAAACCTGCTGACTATGGGTTGCCAAAGGCTATGCTGAGAGCCAGTGGATCAAGTCTGAAGAGCTTCCAAGTTAGCTGAAATCATACATCCTTCAGGATCAAAAATGCATCAATATCCCTCTGTAAATCCTACAGCTTAAGAAAATATGGCATATATAAAAAACACACTTTGCAAGTTACAAAATGGCAAAACTATGAACAAACCATGGCTGACCATTAATAAGGTCATAACTGATAAAGGTCATGACTGAACTTGCCTCTTACATTAGCAGAAAATGATTCTATAAAGCAAACATACAATCAATCAATGACACACATGCTTTCAACACAACGTTGCCTTCACAATTAAAGCAGATCAAAGGTTGTATCCTTGGAACAATAGAGCTACAGTACTCCTTTTTTATCTTACTGCAGATAGATGGAATTTGCTTTCATCATGAAAGCACAGCAAAATAATGCTTCCGCAAAGCAAATCCTCCGGCAATTTCAGAGCCGACAAAACATACACCATTACCTAAATATAAAACAGAAACTTTCCTTACTTTTTAAACTCCTGTATTTTGTAAATGACTGCTAAGGTAGTATACTGCCTGCTCATTTCAATGAGGACATCATCCTCTGTCAGCTTGTGTTGTACCTATAAAGAGAAGATAAAAGGTCAAAGTTACTCTTTATTTACTGTCCTCAAGGTTTTACTAAAATGTTTCTGGCAATTAAGTGCATTCCAGAATTCCACATAGTCCACACAAAGCCAGTGTTCAGGCTGGTACAGGATGGGGTAGATTTTATAAATAGGGTCAGGTTATGAATGGATTAAACCAAGGGTCAGGGTTATGGTATAGGTAAAGTCAGGATTGTGGTTACACAATCAATGAAGATGCAACAAATAGGCAAATGAGTATTGGTTGTTTGTCATGTACCAACTTTCAGCTACTTCAGTAAAGTATTACCAAGTTAGTCATAGTAGTATATCAACGCTGTCCCATGAAAACCATGTATTTATATATTTGATGACTGTTTGGTATTCAGATACATTCAAGTATTAAATACTCTTTAGTGTGTTGATTTTCCTGCCAAAAAAACACCCTAAAAACTCCTTAACAGCATTTAAATACATGCTACAAAGGTTAGACCAAAGCTGGTTTTCTTATTGTCATATTCTTATGACAAATTTACATTTTGGAGATACATGGTTTTTACTGGATATATTAACTTCCCAAATAAATGCTACTACAAAATTCTTAACCCTATGGGCTCTAGTTTCGCAGACCGGGCGCAGCGGAGGCGCAGCGCACCTGCGCATTGCCAACTGGGTGTGGCCAGGTGGATTTTGTAAGTTTGGCACACCGTGCGCACTGGCGCAGCTCCTCCTCTTTCCCACCTCCGTCCCTCCTACCTGCGCAAGTCGGAAAGAGGGAGGAGAGAAGGCGTGGAGTGGGTTTTACACAGCCCATTCATATTACACCAATCAAATGAGCCCCTCTCCTCGCCCTTAAATGCGCCGCGCGAAGGCGTAATGAGAGTTTACTCAATTCGCCATGGCAGAAGAGAGCAGCAGCGTCAGACAACCAAACTCCTCCCAGGAGGAAACTTATGTTTTGGTCCGGGAGGTCCAAGCTCGCAGTGTCCGAATATACGGAACTGCGAGCAGACCTCCACGGGCTGATGATGCAAAAGTAGCCTGGGAGGAGGTCACCACAATTGTAAATCAATGTTGCGTTTCTCTCGTGCACGCGCGCGCGCTCTTTCTCTCTCGCAGTCTCACTCTGTTTCTTTTCTTTTGACTTTTCTAAGATGACAGATGCTGAATATATACTCCCTATCTGATGCTGTGGCTGTTTGTGGTTGGCTGAGAGGGATGTGAACTCATTAGTTTGCAGCTGTGTTAATCAAATCAGGTTGGGTTTCCATTACGCGTGCCAAACGTGCCAAACGGTGCCAATCCCCTTTGATCTGACATCAGATGTGACGGGACAGTCGATATAGAGATACATTTATGTGCTGATTGCAGATAGTTGCATTGAATAGTGGTTTTTTGGGTATTTATTGCATCGTTAATGTGCCTGATATTCTGGAAACCTGCCTGTGAGGTTTTGGTGACGTGTGCGCACTGTCCGCCGGTCAGCCAAACTTCGGCTTACACCGGCTGCGCTCCCCCTGCGCTGACAGTAGACCTGGTTTCAGCTGGCGAGCTTTTAGCGCACCTTCGGCGAAGCCTTTTGGCACGAAACTGTCACTGCGGCAAGCTGGATCTGTCGACACCTCCCCCTGCTACGCCACCACACCTATCTCAGCGCACCTCGGTCTGCCAAACTACCAAACTGAGCGCGCCTCGGGTTGCGCTGCTCGAAACTAGCTCTGCTCGGGGTTCGACACCCTGCACCACCCTGCGCTGCGCCGGGAAACTAGAGCCCTAAAAGTGATTTTACCAAGTCACACAGATATGCTGTTTACCAGTAACATAAAGAGTCTTGGATAAAGATGTGGCGTATGGGACTTGATAAATTCTTCTGACACTTTGGCAAAACTTGCAGCATCTTCCATTTTCCCTGAGTCCAAGAGACATTTGACAAGATGCCTGTATAAGAAACAGAGAGCAAATGAGACTATTTCAGTGTGAAAGAACAGTGCTTTGCAATGGTAACTGGAGTATTTCCACAGCATATGGACACTACTCATGTGCGTTTTACTAGTCTCCATTGTTCTATGCTGTATACCAATTTCCTTGTTAAGTACTGTACAGACACCTAGCTCCTGTACATCAAATGTAATAAGATATAATGGTGTTGTACAATTGCACTGTATTCTACTAAAAGCTGTTTCGCATATTTTGTTGTCAGTGAATTTGTAAAGGTCATGTTTGCTGGCCAGCCACTCTTACACAGAGGATACTTATCTATGAATTTCAGATACTCTATAACCAGTCCTATTAAAGAGAAAATTTTATGTGCATGCTCAATCAGTGTTGATGATAAATGTAGTCAACTGAAGCGATAAATTCCTCAAAGCGTGCTATATTGATGGAGAAAGCTGAGTTCTCCATCTTGTGGAGCTATGCCAGCAGTGCCTACATGTACCAGGATGCATTGCGCATGAGCTTCTGAAGTCCGAACTCTTTCTGAATAATTTCTTTGGCAGCCAAACACTGTAATGTGTCCTTGTCCATAACATCCTCTGCACTCATATTTTGAGATGCCATTTTGGTTTCATGGAAATGTAGCTAGTTCGTAATACAAGAGAAGAGAGTTCTGTTTTCCAGTGACATCTAGTGCACACACCCTGGCTACCCGGAGGTGGAGGCTAGAAATCCAAGCTGAAATAGCCTGTAGTTCTTTCTAGCCTCTAACTATATCACTGACACATTACATAATGGTGCTGGATGCAGGAGGAACAACAAATTTTGCAGCTGCAAACTCTGGTTTCTTGCTTCAACCACATTTACCATCAACACTGACTGGACATCCACATAAAAGGTTGGGAATTTTCACTTTAATACCATGACTAACTGTATTACTGATATTACACTTCACCATTGGTACTTTAGGTCCTCTGAACAAAATTAACTAACATTTGATGCTGAGGTGTCATGGGAAAACATGATAAAACAGCTCTCATAAGAACAACTCTGGAACAATTCTCCACTCCATTTAGGAAAATAAAGCTAAAAAAAAAACTAGAGAGCCAGAGAGCTGTAGTCACAAATGGACTGATGGTTAATTAGCTCTGTGCATCATCCCCATGAACCCACCATGTGATTGGACACAATCAGGACTGGACTTATTCATGAAAAAGAAGTAAGAGGGCATTTGCAGGGTCACTTGCATCATGAGTTCAGCCCTCCAGCCGTGGTCCTGGTCTGCCACCTCCTCCAGACTCTGGATCACCTGTCTGAGGGAAGGGACGAGGTGGAGGCACCGCCCTGGCTGCAGCAGAGGACGCACTGTCTGGTAGTACAGCACTGAGGCATTGAACACAATGTAGAAATATCTGCAAGAAATAACCCACATGCAAAATCAGTTGACAGAGGGCACTGAATTATTTATATGATGCACATGCAAGCCATTTTATCTCTAAGCACAACTCAATTTAGTGTCAACTCTGTATGTAGAATCTCTGTGAATTGCAAATGTGCGTGGATTAACCATCGTCCAATGAGCCTCAGGAGAGCATCCTGTATAAGCCTTCCTATGTAAAATGAGGGAAATTTATGTACTCACTGCGCTGTTTTAGAGCAAATTGTGTGAACACACTATTTGAGTGCTGCTAATTTATTTACCAGAGAGTATGTTGTGCATTAGTCTGGGCTGGATGTATTAGATATGTATTCCCATTGGCGTTAATTGAGATTGCTCATTCAGTCTTTTTATTGACAGGTTATGAGCTCATTAGTAAAGGGATTCAGTGCTGATTGCTTGCAAATGCTAAGCTGCTATCTCCCAACACATCTTTCAGAGCAAGGAACAAGGGAACTTTCACAATTTCTATTATTACATCTATGTTTATCATCGTTTTTGCCCAGCTCACAGATACTGTGAGTCAGCTGTTACAATTTAGAAGCAAACATGCTGAATATCATCCACTTGTGAATACTGGGTCGGGGTTAAGCATGACAAATCACGTTATATTTCAACAATGCTTTCTGCAAATCAAACCTTCATGTCCCAGCATATATCTTATGCAGCAGACTGAACCTTCATAACCTATCATATCTAAAACAACATTCCCTGTTGTGAATATTTCACTTTCATTGCGTGTTTTTACAGGCGCACCTTGGCACTGTAATGGCAACTGCGAGCAATATCAGAGATGATAAGCTGTACATGGAATAAATTGGTCAACTTTCTTGACACTGTTAGAACAAAGCCAAGTGCTGTACTGAGAGGTTGCATACCTTGGTTCATTCTTTGAAATTTCAATAGCTTTAAGAAAACACAGCACGGCCGCTTCAAAGTCTTCCTAAAATAGAAAATAATGGAAAAGGGGAAGTGAGACCTTGTCACATTGTACAAACATACAAAGATCAGACAATCCAACTATTCAATAAATGCCACATTTTCAAAAATACCAAGAAAAACTTCAAACTGCACTAAACTTTGAAAAGACAAAGAGCTACTATATGCCTTGAAGAATCACATTGTGAAAAAAACAGTTGTTTACAAAGCTAGTATGTCCGCTTTTAATGCAAATAAGCAACAGTATATCTCTACTGTAACTGTGTTTGTGTAGCTCATTGACAAAGACACACAAATACACACAACCCCCCTGAGGAGATGTGGCCAATTTACTGTCCTCACCACACTCCCAGTGGCCGGCGGAGACTTCAGCAGGCCCTGGCAGAGGTAGGCTCGACACAAAAATTGATTAGCCGGCGGATTCCTTTCAAAGTACATCTTTAGACACGCTGTGCTTATCTCCAAACAACCCAGCTGAAAACACAGAAAAAGAGACTCACAAAGGCCAAACAAAATAAATATTTAAACGTTATCCACAGTTGTGTCAACTGATTTTTTTTAATGCTTGATGCATTATTAAAACAATTCAGAGATGGCTTAATGTATGTGTGATACACACTTATTTTACGCATGACAAAAACTGTCCTAATTGCAGGCTGTTGCCCCTGAAAATGTCAGTACTGCAGTATATATTGCCTCCTGCTACTTGTTAGATAAATTCACATGGTGTACTTTTCATTCAAGGAACTGTAGTGCTGTCAGGGGACCTAATCCTATAACAGAAATGTTGCATACTGTAAGCTTTTAAGTACTTTATCATTAAGTATTTCTTTTTTTTTCTCATGCCAGCAGATCATAAAACAAGGTGAGCTTAACAGTTATAAACATTGCATCAGTATGTTAAAAAATTTCTTCATGCAACAGGAATATTCATGCTTCTCCAGAAAACTGAAGAATATTGTGAGGTAGCTCTGCTGAGGATGGGGACTGATTCAGTATTCAAACAAGCTTGAGACTCCAAGGCAAGCTGCATTTTCACTTGCTGTATGATATAAAGAACAAATCACATTATGGAATATCACTGTGTTTCATTATTCAAATATGTTTCATTCGCCCTAGGACAGTTCAGTCTACATTAGTGAATATTCATCATTATCCCTGACTGGGAGAAAAGATAGATTTAGCTAACTAAGTTACTGTACGACAACAGTGACATCATGAAATCTGAGATTAGACCCTCTAGCAGACGGGGTCCTGCTGAGGTTTTTATTTCCATGATTTTCCATATCAGTGCTTATAGATACTGCCATCAACAAAGCATTGGTGTTATTCAATCAACAACTCCAAAAGGATCTAGTTCCTGCTTTATTTAATCAAACCAAATAAATCCTCTCTATATGCCAATAATGTCAGTAATAACTCTGAAGCTTCCACGGATGAAGAAGTGTACGCATCATCACAGTAGCAGGCATTTACTAATATAAATGAGCTCCACATTTTTTACAGTCAGATGTGAATCTTTCATTTCTGGAGAATGCTTGAAGCATCATGTCTTATGTGACATCTCAGCAGTCATGAACTCCTCACAACATAAAAACACTCCTCACAGCACTTGGGAGGCAAGGTTAGAGGCACAGTCAGAGCATTGTGTTTTCTCATATCAATCTTTCAAACAAAGGATTTCAGCATCAGACTGACTCTGATGGCAGCATTAGGCCAATGTTTACACCTACACACTGGCCTATATGACTCAATATGAACCCAGTGACATTATTTTTATTAGTTCTACTGTATGACATGTAGTAGTTTTGGTATTAAGAGTTAGATCTTATGCAAGCCTAATTTACTAGTTGGTCGTTTTTTCAGACCAGACAAAAACGGTCCCTATTCATAAACCTGAATGTCCTGTTCTTTATTGCTAGAGTAGTGTTATAACGTCATTAAGAAATAATGTCAGTCTCATATTAATATTGAATCATCATTATATAGTATGATATGTATATATATATATATACATATCATACTATATATATATATATATACATATTTATCTCATACTATACAATGATGATTTAATATTAATATGAGACTGACATTATTTCTTAATGACGTTATTTCCTCTCACTGGAAATTACTCACTGTCGCAGAAAATACAGTATGTCCTCCAGCACCCCTGTCCTTAGTCACATACTAAGGGGGACTCATGGCCTAACGTTAATGTCTACCCTGCTGACTATATCCTGAAAAAGTCTACATTAACAGGCAGTGACTCATCCCTGCCTCTGTCTCACCTGCAGAGCTGCTTCCGCACAAACAACGTACAACTCAGGTGCAACGCGTGGAGTTCGTCCACTGGTTCCAGCAACAGGTATGTCCCTCAGCAAACGGTACGCTGACTGCAGAGCTCTGGAGTCTACACACATTAACGTTACACGATGTTAAACAGTGACTGCGTACTTTCACAACTTGTTAAAACTACAATTGCCCCAGTTAATGTTACACAACAAACCTTGGTGCTCCTTTGCCTTGTTTAGATACTGACGAATATCCAGGTCCATGTCAGGGGAGAGTAACTGGCGTAAGCTGATATGTTTGAGCTAATAACGAGTTGTGTCCGTTAGCTAACGTTAACGTTAGCTAGCTAGCATAAAACTAATTACGCTACGGCAGCCAATTTTTACATTAGTTTTAGCGCTACCATAGTACAACTGAACAGGTGTGTGTGAAACTATATAGTCTACAAGAATGCAAAATCGTTAAACCTCTAGAAAAGACATGCGTACAAATGTTAAATGCGGTGTCAATGTAAATATACCACCGTTTCTTTCATTAACAACTGGCTTCACCTTTACGTTACTATCCAACCGTCAGTGTCTGAAGTTAGGGAGCGTTACTAAGCAACCAGAGGGTGGGCTTGAACTACGGTAAGCGAATGGGACTAAAACAGTTGACACAACATAAAACAAAATGTTTTCCAGGGGAGAAGGAGGGACTGGAGCACACTGATCGATTTACAGCCTTTATTAAGGCAAACAGACTAACATTTCAGCACCACTGTGTCTTCATCAGTACATTTGACTCTGATGAAGACACAGTGGTGTTGAATTGTGGGTCCGTTTGCAGTATTAAAGGCTGTAAATTGATCTGTGTGCTCCAGTCTCTTCTTCTCCCTTAATTGGAAATTCTCTGTACTTTAGCTGAGAGGAACCTGATTTGGCTGCATGCTGTTGGATAACGGCCAGGGAACCCTGTTTCAGTGAAAGGCATCTTAGTATTGATTGACTAAAAGCATTTCACGACACTGACTACTGGCTTGAGTTTAAACAACTAAACATAGTCTCTAAAATCAAATCAAGTAGGGGAGACCAGGGTTGGTTGGCACACTTTTTAGACTATGCCATTTTCCTCTTGCATAATGTATGAAAGATCTTCTAAACAGCAGCAAATGAAATATTGAGGTTTAGCTATAAATTAATGTGTTTTTCTGTCACAAATTGTTATGGAAGTCATTTGTGCCAACCAGCCCAATCAGGGGGGTAGTTGGCATGATGTTAAAATGCTATAGTTACAAAAACATGAAGCAACCAATGGAAATAATTTGAACATTTATTCCAAACAAGAACCAGAAAACATTAAATTTGATCTGCCCATTTTTTAGAACCAAACCTTTTGAAACAGCTCATCAGTAAAAATGTCTAACTGTTTTTGCCATTGACTATTCAAAAATAATTAACTAAAATTAACAAGAAAACATTGTTTTTAATCTTGCAAAATGATTTTAATACAGTTACAGTTGCAACTGTTAATTTTAAAATTGGGTGGTACATGTACTGCCAACCAACCGAGCTCATATTCGACCGGACTTTGTGATGAAATTATGTTAACCGGCTACCATCAAGTCTTGGATCAAAATAAAGCTGATTCCTATCCATAAGTAAGAGTTTTCCAATATCTCTGTCTAACTCAGTTTTATTATACGTTTAGTCCACAGACCACCTTTGTATCTTTGATACTACAAAACCGAAATGTTACTCTCACCAAAAAAGTTAATGACTTTCAGATGTTTTAACCTAGTGAATGATTACAGGTGAAGGAAGCAAATGTTTGATGTTACATTTTTGTTTTTTGACCTTTAAAGGACCAGAAAATAGCTGTGTGCCAACCAACCCCAATCTCCCCTACACTTTATTGGCGTAATTGATGTTAGTTAGTAAGATAGTAAGATATACTATATATATATATATATACATATATACAATAGTGAAAAAAGATTAGATTNCACACACACACACACACACACACACGGGTACATAAAGCACCTCTTCATGCTTGCAGTCCCAGTGCTTCTTAACTTCAAAGTGCATCATTAGAAATCAGGCCACTCAGTGTGCAAATATAATTTTCTTGGTCAAACCAAATACTCCTATTGATGTGACAGGGGACAAAGTAGTGAGGCAAGGCAAACCACAGTGCCTCTGCCTATAATGGACCTGGGGTTCCTAGTTTGAAGTTTAATTGACGGAATCATGTATTACCTGCCACAATTTCAAAGCAGCATAGCTCCTTAGTGGCCCCTAAAGCAAATCTGTTAAGCAGTTCATCGTGGGATCTGTCTAAATATACACACAAAGAGAATATTCCCCCTTTGGGATTGCTTTAAATGTGAAATATATAATTATTTACTGGAAGAGATTTTTCCTCTGTCACTTGACCTACTTAATGGTTTGAGTTGGTGCTTTTATTTGTTGTTTAAAAATTCACAGCTGTCACAGCAACAACAGTGCTTTGCTGATAAATATGAGGTTTACTGTATGCTCACTGTTGCAGGGAGAAAAATATAAATGCTGTATTCCTGGACATTTCAGGGAGGTGATGTACAAATCACTATGAATGGGCCTCTAAAAGTGATTCGGTCAGATGAACTCGTGTCTCATAAGTTTGAATAAAGATCTTTATGCAATTCTAAATCTCAGTGATACAACTTATGTCACCTTTACTGTAATGGCTCATTTAAATGGATAAAGACCAAACGTGCTATTTTAAAATAAAGCAACAGAGCAAGAAGTTTTGTTTTATGTTAGTGATATAATCAATTCATAGCAGACCAGAGTCTGTCTGGATTCACAAAGTCAGTAGCCAGGCAATCTGGCCAACACAGATGGTGCTATATGATGATGAATAGGCTCCTAATGTGTTTGTTCAGGCTGTCATCCAGTATAATACAACAACACACCTGCCTTGCTGTGTGGCTTACAAGAATTGTTACTGTTGTATAATGTTGTGAAATAGAATTTATGAAATATATTAATTTCACAGACTGTATAAAATAATGTAGCTACCGTGATGCCACCCACTGCTTTGTGGACTCTTGTTTTGAAGCCTTGAGTTTGGTATTTGGGCTGTTGCCATCTTATGGCCAGAACTGGCCATAATTGGATGAGAGGGTGGAGCTGTGGAGGAGTAAGGGATGGATTTGACTCGTAGACTGCAGCGAAGCCTAGTAGGAAGCCTGTCACTCAAGAAGCCCCAGTCTTAAATATGCATAAGTTTAAGCCTTGATAAAATGTGAGTGTAAAATGTAAATTTTCTGCATCAACTACCACTGTAAAAGAGATGTCTGTAAACCTCTTGGCAGGACACCTCCAACGATTTGATTCCATGATGTCATAACAATGTAAAGTCCATGCGCCAAGCAGGAACTGGTGGTTGGACCCAGCAGGAGAAACACCAATGCACATATTCAGTGGGCCACATATCGCCGAATTATACAATAGTTAGTTCCGGCCCTGCAATCTGATTGGTCGAGAGACAGTAAAACCGTGATGATATTGGAGTACAACATCACGGTTATTTCACTGTGTAAGTATCACTCCGTCTCACAGCTGATTGCAATCAACAATCAAATCAAAACTGACGGTTAGTGTCAGTTAGGTCAGCAGTTGCGTTGTAGGCTAATTAATTCATCCACTGTCAAACAGCCAAAAATATGGATTTATTTCCTAAAATAAGTTTTGAATTGAACTATGAATGGTCATCAGAGGAAGATGAGGGAGAG
>NC_065524.1:10965691-10972775 GCF_006386435.1 Epinephelus moara
GAGCTCGTGATGTTGTACTGTGATATCGTCACGGCTGTGGCCTCGTGCCTATGACCAAATCACAGCCGTGACGATATCACAGTACAACATCACGAGCTCACAGTACAACATCACTCCCTCTCGTGTGATATTGCTTAAGTAAACCCAGAAGCTAGCAAACTTTTTGGGTGTATGTGCCAGGCAAACAACTCCATTGGAATGAACATGTGCCATCTTGCCATCCAATATCTAGTTATTATTAATGTCTATGGTGTGTCACAGCCTGTCCTGCTCTCCCAGTGTTTTTCCACCCTACCTGCCAGCCACTCCCACCTGATCACCCCATTCCACTCACCTGCCTCCACAGCTTCGGCCAATCAGCCTGGTATTTAAGCCTCTCCAGCACACACTCTCTTTGCCAGATTGTTCCTCAACCTCATGCAAGACTTTCCAGCACTTCTTACCTGCCTGATCTTCCGTTTCCGACCCTGCCTGCCTCTGACCTGTCTACGTCGTCTGATTCCCGGTAAACTCACCAGCCTTCTGTCCCCGACCACGAGTTCTGCCTCAGCGTCTCTGGTTTCCGTCAGCCTGTGGCTGTGTGGTGGTTTCTTGCGACGATGTTTCAGCGTGAGTGTTCTCACCTGCTTGCCAGTTGCCTGCTACAGTTCAGAGACTATCTGTGAGATGCCACACGCTGCCGTGTGTGTGTGTTCTCCTTTCACCTACCTGGCGGCTCCTCGATCCATCGCCTGGCTTCTGTTTCCCTGCTGCTCATCCCTTGTCTGCTCTGCTGCTTCGCTGGACTGCTCTTCTGGTTCTGGACCCCTCGCCTCCTTGACTACGCCATCAGTAATCCCCTCTTTATTATCTCTGCCTGCTAGCCGACTGAACTGTTCGGATCCAAGGACTCTCATTCTCGTTCTTGGCCCCGCTTCCAGAGACTCTGTGTGGGCTCTGAGCCCAAAGAATGAACTGTTACCAGACTATCTTCGTCAGCTCAAGTGCCTATTTACTCTGTGTATAAATAAAGGTCATTACCAAACGTCACTCTATGTGCTGCATCTGGGTCCAACACATACCTGTTACATGGAAAGGACTGACTGGCTTTTGGAGCTAGCCTCAAGTGGCCATTCAATGAACTGCAGTTTTTGGCGCTTTCATGTTGACTCCATTTTTTTAATTGTTATAATCTCTTAAAATTCATCTTTATTTATCAATACCTCTACAGATAAAAAGTATAGAATCCAGAGCCAAGGCGTCAACCAAGCAGCAAACTCTAGGGCAGAAAAATGAAGTCAACACAGAAGTGCAAAAAACTGCGGTTTCTTGAATTGCCACTTTAAGTCCATCTCAACTTTAATCTCAGCTAGATAGTGGATCATTTTTATATAACTTACCTGTTTACCTTTTTTCAAAGTGTAAAGTTTTACATATTTGTGGGTGGGTCACTTCTGTGACAGGTTGTCTGTGAGACGTCACTACAGTCCATGAGTCTGATCCACCCCTCCAACCTCCACAGCTCCACCCTCTCATCTAAATATGGTCACTTTTCACTCCAAAAAAAGATAGTGACACGACAACCGAAATGCCACGGCAGTCCACAAACAAACTGAAGCCATTATTTGATACAGTCTGTGACCATGTAATGTCAAGGCAAAACATCACTGATAGAGTAAATGTTTGCCATAGCTTTTTCGAATAAAAGTAATAGTAGTTGCAGTATAAGACAGAGTATGTCCAAGGAAAACAACCAGGACATTTTCACAGTGTCCACAATATCTAACTTTTATTCACTGTCACTGGAGCTGCCCCAGGAATGGCTCATATTCACAAAGACTGTCTCGGATTACATAAATAACAGGCCTGGACTCTTTTCAGAATTTTATTTGAGGGACTGAAGATTGAACTGAAGTTCAATCCAGTGAACAAATGTTAAGCTCCAGTTAGGGCTCAATAGAAGATTTTAGCTCCCTTTGGATTCTGTTTATTTATTCATTTTATTTGTAAAGGGACCATGCACAATATTAAACATAAATGTTGCCATTTGATGCATTGTACCAGATTTATGTTAATATCCTTATCTGCAGTCCCTTGGCAGGTCACACCATCATAAATACTATTTTGCTGAAAATGCGACATGTTTGGGTTGTGATCTCCTGTAAAATGAGAAGGGAAATTGAAATGCCATTAAGTGATAATCCATTACCCGTGTTTGTGAGTTATCTTTGGACCAGCGCACAGACGCTAGCCACATTTAATGAGGATATAACCGCATGTCACAATCTTGTCAGAAGTGCTGTTTCACACCAAGGTGGAGAACAAAGATAAACAATGCACCACCAGCAGCGAAATTACATTAATCACCCCCAACATTTTCCAGAGATGAATAGAAGCGAAAACCCAAAAGGCTGTTGCTCCTGTGTTTCACACCAGGAAGCTCATTGTAAACATGCACTCAGATAAACAAGAAGAGTCAGAGCACATTTGTCACATAGCTCTTTTTAATTTATTCCATTATATTAATTCCACCACTTATATAATTAAACTGATTACTGTTTGATAACAAGCATTTACATATTAAATCTTTATATAAAGCATTCGTGTCGAGCTACGCACATACACAGTTCACCTCTCATCTATAATGAATCAAAGCCATTATGTGGAATAAAGTCTTTTGCATTATCCGGCCTCCTGATGGGATAACTTTCAACATCTCTAAAAGAATATCCTCACAATAGCATATCCTTAAGATATTAAATCACCAGTAACAAATATATTATTGATTTAATCTCAAACTGTTATCAATAATTGAGTATAATGCACATGAGAAGCCCTCAGTCAACAGTCATTACATCAACCCAAACTATAGACAGGTTGTTTGTATTTCCATACACACAAGTGAGATTATACCTAACTAAAAGTACCCAATATCTTGCTTTTGGACTCAAAGCCAAACAACTTTTATCTTTCATCTGTGACTGACAAGAGATTTAATTATCTGCATGTTTACGAAACACTTCGGTCTTTGATAGCAGAAAGTGCAATAGAGAGCAATACTCAGAAACAGCCTTGTATTATCACACATCGGCATGATTAAAAAAAAAAGTAAAATTTGAGATTTTTGTATAAAATTGGCAAAATGTTATCAATATTGTATCTGTTAGATGTGCCGTGTCTTCGATAGGCTCATTAAAATGATCTGCAACTAGTGCACTGGTCTGAATCCAAATAATTTCCCCATTACCATTTCTCTACCACACTAGAAACTGACTAGAAATGCTTGAGAAATTTTAAGAAGATTAAGAGTCTACAGCCATGCTAGCAGATCTGTGAGGCTGTATTAAGCGTGCCAGCATGCTCATAATGACAATGCAAATGTACCAGAGTGGGTTTTGTGCTCACTAATGTCTTCAGTGACTCATCTGTGCCCTGATTAGGGGGGTGCGGGGAGTGCTACATTTTGCTGAGTGATAGCTGCTTGGGTGTGCATTTACTACCTGGCTTCTATGTTGGTGGCGTGGCACACAGTTTGCCATTGCTGACGCCGTGTCACTTCATGGTTTCCCCGCAGTTGGAAAGTATAAATTCTTGCAGTTCTACTGTGCCGCATGTGTGTCATTAGTATTACCAGCCATGGTCTGGTGACTCTCATCTGCCTTTTGTCTGGGAAGATGCATCTCTGTTCTCTGGTGCTTACGCTGATCAGCCAAAACATTAAAACCACTAACAGGTGAAGTGAATAACATCTTGTGACAATCCACTGTTCTGCTGGGAAATCTTGGGTCCTGGCATTCATGTGGATGCCACTTGACACACTCCACCCACCCAAACACTGCTGCAGGCCAAGTAGACCTCCTCATGGCAACAGCACTCCCCAATTGCAGTGGCCCTCAAACTGGACAATGCGCCATGTCACACCCCAAAAACTGCTCAGGAATGGCCAGAGGAACGTGACAAAGAGCTCAAGCTATCAACCTGACCTCCAAATTTCCCAGATCCTAAGAGGGGGTGTACTTTGGCTGCAACAGTGTTTGGGTGGGTGATGCATGTCAAGTGGCATCCACATGAACGTCAGAACCCAAGGTTTCCCAGCAGACCATTGCAATGCACAAGATGATCAATGTTATCGACTTTACCTTTCAGTGGTTTTAATGTTCTGGCTGATCAGTGTATATGCCAGCCTGTGCATCATAGTGGTGGTTCGCTTCTTAGCCTCGGCCTCCACTCCCTGGAGCAATTGCTGCTTTGTTTCTATGAAGATTTGTCTCTGAGGGTTGCTTCTACATGCTTTAATGTTTGGATGCGGCAGTTGTTGGGTTTCTCCTCACGAGTTACGCTCTATGGCCCGCAGTCCTACACAACTCATTTGACTTTCAGTGTCTCTTTTCTTTGTTTTTGACTAATGTAATTGGTTTGGCTTGATGGTTTGGCTTGTGCTCACTTCAGCCACAGTTCGGTGAGGCTGTTATTGAGTTTTCTTTTTGGTTTGTTGGTTTGTTCATTTGCATGATTTATTTCTTTTGTTTTTCTAGTGTGTTGTGTTTAAGGTTTTTCTTTTCCTGTATTTTGCATTTTGCATTTTCTGTGTCTATGTACAGTTAACTGAGTGGTTGTACTATGTGTGAGCGAGTGTTTCTGGTGCCATTTTAAAAACTGTAACATAGTTTTTGAATCTCATCTCTGGCTAAAAGTGATTTTGAACCTGTCTGACCTTGTTTGAGTCTTAAAGTGGTTAAAGTTCTTAATCATTTCCTGGGTGTGAAATTCCCCAGGGTGGCATTGTTGACAATACTAACTTGTAAACAATAATACTATAAAATAACTAACAGTTCCAGCTGCTCCCTTGCAACACTCGGCACTGTTGTCCAAGTAATACCAAATATGTGATGCTTGCCACTCTGCCACACTAACATGCTGATTCTAAGCAGGAACAATGTGTATCATGTTCACCATCTTATTTTGAGTGTTAGTATGCCAGCGTTTGCTAATGAGCACTAAACACAAAGTACAAAGTGGTAACTACAAGTGTTTCCTGCACCAGCGAGTTCTGTGCAGCGAATCAGCGGGACCACCCACATTTAAGATATAACTTGATCAGCACAGAATTTTAAACAGACGTAGGTGTTAGTCATTTACATGAATGCATCCAAAATTCAGTGTGCATTTGCAGAGAAAGCCCACGTTGAGCTGGGTATAATTAGTTTCTCATGAACAGAAGCCCTCCTAAAAAAAGACATATGGTAGCAACAGCCATTGATTGGATAATGAGCCTCAGGCTAAACTCTAAGCCCTTCCCAAGTGTCCATTTCAAAACCTTTCAGGCAATCAATCAGTCGGTTATTAAGGTGACATCAGCTGACTTGACAAACAGAAATGTAGCAAATCATATGTTCTTCTGATGTCTCTTTTTTTTCCATACATAAGTAATGTATATTAATGTTCAGTTCCTCTTAGGAATGAGGTTTTCTATTAGTGATGTGAATCCTGCTTTGGAGCATTTGCATGCATAGCAGTTTTGGCGCAGAATAGGCTACAGTACCACCCTCCCGAGTATTGCTGAGTCATCATGAGCTATAAATCATTTACAGGTTCTTTGCTTGGATGTTTGATTCCCTCAAGATTTTTGTAATCCGATTTTTCTAACACTGAGTGGTTTAATGTTGCATTTCCTTTTAATTTGTCCCCAGCAGTTTATGTGTCCTGAACTCCTCAAGTGTCCTACTTCATGCGCAATAGGCCAACATAATTTTAGGATCACGTGGTCTCCCAATCTGCTTTCTTAAACAATTCGACATTTGAAAATAATCTGGCCTGTCAGAGCTGGACCGCCAGACACACAGTTTCTTATCTATGCAAGCATGTGTTCAAACGGCTAATGAGGGTATTGACTCACTGCTCAATGCTCTCATTGGAGATGACGGATGTCACTGATTCGTTTCAACATCATCAGCGTGGGGATTGGATTTGATGGCACCCTGGATGCATACTTAGCAATAACTGACACGATGCCCAATCCTTCACAGCATGCATTTGCTGATTTGGTAACACTCCACAGAGATTAGTCACTAATATCAAGTTGAACCCAAGCAAAGTAATACACTCAAGCTGCACTGCTGCATATATTTTATAACACATTGTATATCATATTTTAAGGTAGATTTAATGTATGTAAGCTGGATGCATACACTATGTTGGTGCTTTGTTAGCACTGTAAAGGAAGAGTAAATAATAAGTAAAGTGCAGATTTAAATTCTACTGATGGCTATAGTACTCCACATTTCATAAACGCTGCACAAGAATACAAAGCATTGTGCTGTGCTTGGTTGGTTGGTTATCTCATTTTTTATGGCGTGATTATCTTGCACCCCTGCAAAAATAAAAAATGTCTCCTCTGGCAAGGTCTTTCCTAAAACACTTAAATCATCACTAGACAGTTTCAGTGTTTAACTTTACTGCAGTTGCTCAACAGACTGATTAAAAAGCCTTAATGTGATCTGATGGATGTTGATGATCCATTGAGAAATGATTAATCAGTTGTACAGTGAAGTGCATGAAAGATAAATGATTTTATTTCAGCCACAGTAGAGGTGTGACTCTCAAGACTGTCATTTTGGTTGGTCTGGCAGTCAATCTGTTGGTCTAACTCATTGGACCAGAGTGATATTAGATGGACTTCCATCAGACTTGGTCTATTTATGGTTCCCAAAGAATAAATCTTGTGAATTTGAGTAGAATGATCCAGACTGAATACATCACCGAGCTTTTCACTTGTCCAGTATTTCAGGTGACCTCTACGGGATGCCGCTAGCATTCATCATAAGCATGTTAGCATGGTTGGGATAACATTCAGCAACTGATCCTAAGATACGCTAACCATAATGAAAGTTGAGCCAAGTCTGTCAATGTAGAGCTAAGAAAAGTCTGTAGCCATGTTTCCATCAGCATGTGTAGATGCGCATCTAGAATAGGCTGACCAAACGTCCTCTTTTGCCCGGACATGTCCACTTTTCACGTCCTGTCCGGGGCGTCCGGGGGGTGTTTATAAATTGATGATAATGTCCGGTTTTCCTTGTGTGTGTGTGTGTGTGTGTGTGTGTGTGTG
>NC_065524.1:10973414-11004481 GCF_006386435.1 Epinephelus moara
TGCGAGACTTGTTTTGTTTCCGGTTCTGCGGAAAACTTGCGTGAGTTTGTAGTTTTCACCAAAGTCTGTACATTTAATGGAAACACACAGGATTCATATTTCTTTTAATGCGCATTTCCCAATGATTCGAATCACTTTTGCATGGAAACATAGCTTATGACGCTTGCTGAATGTTCAAATGTCCCCATACTTCCAGACCTGAAGACTTACCAAGGAACAGATGCAGTGATTTTTCTTAAGTGATTCAATGAGTTCTGGTGTTGGCATCAGGTGTCTGGTACATCAACTGTTGTTGATTTTTTAGGGCAGAAAAATACCTGCCTTAAAAGAAAGTAACTAACCTTAAGACTATGTCAGATTAAATATGAAGTAAAATGAAAAGGCTTTGGGCTATGTCTGAAAGGTCAGATTGACAAATGTTGTTTTTTAGCCAACTAAGAAAAAATCAAACCACCTATGAGTGTGAGGATCCTCGGCTGAGGGTTTGATGTGAGAATACTGTTACCAGTTTTTTACACTGATGTATTCAAGGCAAATAGACGTTTCACTGTGCAGACCATATATTACAGTATCTGCGCCCACTTCAAATGTTATCACTCTATTACGTAACCATTAGTAGTAGTAGTAGTAGTGGTTATCAGTGTTATAGATACAGGACAGAAGGTTTAGAATATTACTGTATTAGAGGGAATGGTGGATTGTGTGACATCTAGCTGCCAAGCTGCAGACCACTGTTTGAGACCAACAAACAACAATGGTTGTGCATTAGCGACACACTGAGGTGTTTACGGTCGCATTTCAGCTCCCAAATGAGGGTGTTTTATTCAGCGACCAGTTTATGTGTTACTGTCAGCCACTGGGCTCTAATGTGGGTGTTTTTAAGCGACCCGTTGCTGTATTTCCTGTGTCTTTTGTGCCACCAAACATGGCTTTTAATAACTATTCAGAAAAGTCTCACTCAGTACATGTTCTTCAATCAACCTGTTTCATTGCATATTTTCAATTTGTGCATAAAACAATGAAGTGGAAATGCCAGTAAAGAAACAAAGAGTTCAAGCTGAGTTATTACCAAAAGTTTGACAAAGGTGAAAAACAAAATGCTACACAACTAGAATAGAAATGGTCTTAGCAAAAAACCACGACATACATGAAGCATCAAACTGAAACATCACTTCAACAGAAGAGACAAAACATCAGATCTGGGTGGAACGATGAGGAGACTTTGACCCTCCTCAAATTAATACATGAAACAAACAGTCATGCCATATTTCCATCACATTTTCGACATGATTTTTCATCCTTTGAAGTTTGACGGGTGCTTTTTTAATCTCATCATCTCATTGCACACTCTTCTTCTGCAATGGTTTATTGGCAACCTGCTTGAGAATTCGCACCACCAGCTGTTTATCTTGATGTGCCCAAATACTAAAACTCACATAACATTAGTGAATGGAAACATGCATTAATTCACATTTTCTTTTGCTGATCTGGTGTAAATGTTGTCTGAATGAGCATTTGGAAGAAAACTTGGATAGTGAGACATATGTGGCTAACATGTTGGAGCTCGTGGTATCCGGGACAATAAACTAGACCCTTTTGACTTTAAACTTTTGCCCCACACATGGTAACAATCAAAGAACAGCAAAGCTGTCTCTCTATTTTTATCTAACAACTTTTCTGATGTCTGATGATCATTACAGCCTCACAGCGCTGCAGAATGCCTACACACTTTATTTCTTTAAGTTTCCATTTAAGTTGCTGAAGGCATCAGTCTGCCGATTGATCTTGTTAAGAGGTTCCAACACCTCCATCTCTAACCCATTCACTCAGCACATAGACAGGGTGCCAGTTGTGATTAGCCACACTGTGGTAACCCTTTGACAGGCATCAATAAACCACTTAAAGACACACGCTGGTCACACTTTTACCTCCCATCTCCTGCCGCCTAGCAGTGCTTTAGTACAGCTTGACCTGAACATAAACCTTATCTCATATTCATAGACATAACTGCACCATGAGTCACTTCACCAAGGGGATTATCACTCATGCTCGGTGACATAAATATTCTGTAGCTTGTGCATTTACTCCCCATAGCCTCCCATCATCACGTTGTACTGTTTCTTAAGAGTTGTGCTTCTCTACAGCCTGATGGAGGGGTGCGATTAACGGTCTGGTGATGGGATTGGTATTTGAAATCTTTTAATCTTCTTGTCAAATGAGACAATAGTGTTGACGTTCGAAAGGAGTGGTATAAAGTATTGACCCCAAACTGCTGATCTAAACTGTCACCAGCCAAAACTAGAGGATTGTTGTTGTATTTGGTATTTGTCAGCTCCACTGTGAGACTTTATAGTCAAATCTAAAACAAAGCATTGTTGATAAGAGTACAGGATGTACTTTAACCCATAAAAAGTGAACTGTGAGCAAAAGGGAAACAGACAGCCATTTCTGACAGTCCGTCACAGAGCTATGCAGATAGACATACAAGTAGTTAAGGCCATGTCAAAAGCACCTAGTACCTTACATAAGAGGCTTTTGAGTGACTGACTGTAATATGCTTACAGGTTCATTGTTTATTAATCTCTATAAACAGGTACCTGCATATGTATGCAGAATCTGTAGGCCATGGGACACGACTGGTATCAAAAGCTTTCTGATTTCTATTTGTGGTCCATTTGTTGTCCGAGTAGAATTAACTAATCACATTTGAGCAGCACGTAAACAGTCCGTGTGGGGAGGCTGTATGCATTGGCTGAAACGCAATTTTGGAACTCATAGGCTATGTCTGACCACGATTTAGCTTGTAACTGCATCCATGTGCAGATATCTGTGTGTAGAGATAAGCTGAAATGAAGAGTAAGTCTTTGCCCAGATATCCGCTTGTTACGCGAGATCTCTGGAAATATTGGCTGTTGCCCCCAGAGGCTTATTGTCATCAAACCGATAGCTGACGGGTTCCAAGAGTTCGACTTGCCCTGTAGATTGTGTAAAGTTTTCCAGCATCATGGCTGTTTATTTGTACCATGTTCAGTGGTAGATTAATCTCTAACCAAATTTTTGGTTTGATGGTCTCAGTATGCTTTCTATTATCTAACATCATACATCAGTTAGTTCTGACCAAGTGATTAGACAAGAAGCAGTGCTGATATAGAGTACATCAGTGGGACTATTAAGTATGCATGTATCACTCAGTTCTAAAGGTGTTCTAAACCAGTGGTTCTCAACCTTTCTCGTGTCAAAGGCCCCTACCTTAGTACATATTAGGTCACAGATCCCCATTTGATAAGATTTCAATTCAGGGATCTTGGACCAAAATGACTTTAGATGTACAGTTGAAACCATTGATCTGAATAGTGACTCCTATGACTCTGCAACATGTTCTCACTCCCAATAAAATATGGCTCTGTGGTCAGTAGACTTTCACGTCTACATATGATGCACTAGGTAACCTGGGTGCATCAGTTGTTGATGTTTCAGGATGCTGTTACAATTTACGCCTGTTACACGCATTGTGTCCTTTCAAAATACACCACTGTTTTTGCAGGACATATGTAGTTTCTACTTGTTACATTCATATGGTCTTTTTTCAAATAAACTTACAACATTGGTAAAACACCTCATATGTTTATTTCCTTTCGCAACAAAAGCATCATGGTTTGGCGCAACATCAATACAGGAAGTGAACACTGGGCTCCTGGATGAACACTGTTGCTTGCCGGTCCCATCTGTCGCCCCTCCTGTCTACCCTGTGGGGACTTTCAAGCTCCTTAAATCACATTGTTATCCGGCAGCATTTCAAATTGATACTGGTTGGGGTCGTATTATACTGCCGCACAACGATGTCTTTTTTTCTTTGGTGTCTGATGCCAAAATCATTAACCAGGCTCCAGTATTTGACGACTTCTGAATGAGAACAGATTGGTTTCTGGGGACCCCTGGAATTCCCTCAAGGACACCAGGGGATCCCCAGACGTCTGCTTGATCATTCTAAACCATTAATTACATAATCCGTTAATTAATTAATGGTCGTCGTATTAAACTTTGCAACACAAAGATGAACATATTTCGACAAATAACATTTGAGTTAAATTAGGAATGGTTGTTAGACTCGGATGAAGAGAAAGAAAGACATCTGGATACTTCACTGGAAACCTCCAGGTGTGCTCATGTGACTTCGGCCGATGTCGCAGTACTGTTTGATCAAGCTGTTAACTCCTCAGAATCAAACATGCCACCATGCCATTTCGTTTGTGGAACAATAAACTGAAACACGCAGATAAATGTGCATGATACAAGTAGCTGGCCTGTGGTAATGTTCCAACCATGCATGAAGTAGGAGTGTTTATGTGTTGCTTGGCAAAAGTCCAGTTCCAGTCCAACTGCGTAACAATTTGTGTTTGTGTAAATTATTAAATTAACAAACAAATCATAACCTGTTTTGTTTACTACTGTTACTACTGTACGGTTGAACTGTTGTATAAAAATAATATCACACTCCAGGTTGTGCTGTTGTAGTGAATATCAGCACGGCTGTGAGCACAAGGCTAAATCACTGTTGTGCTTACATTCAGTCCAACAGCACAACCTCAGGTGTGATATTGCTTAATTAGCTACCATATTCTTTGCTTGAGCTGTGGCCCAATACTTCCAAAAGGACAATCATTTGCACAGCCAAGTGAATAATACCTCAAATATGTTGTATGTCATTATATGCCAGAATTTTTACTTGGCTCATTGAGTTCACTGCCTTTCATGTAAGACATATGAGAAATGTGTTTCCAAATGTGTCAGTATAGCTGATACAGACAGGAGTGATACATGATGGCACAGGTGTTGGTTTCTGTATGATTCAATGTGCCATGCTTTAAATTGCCTGGGTAAACAGATGCTTTCAATTCACCATTACATATTCATTCATATTATTCATGCTGGTATTCCAAGAACAGTGCACCCTCCTTGCATGCAAATTCCCCACAGTTAGACATCTTAAATACACTCTGTAGTGTTTCTTTATGGCAGGGCTGATAATGCTTTATAAATTGTAAGCAATGACAAGAAAAAGAAACATGGTTTAATGCACAGTGTCATGGTGCTTTCCAAATTCCATAGCTATCTGACTCGACTTTATCAACTGTGACAAAATCTGACACCATCCTTTCAAAAAAGAGATGAAACTGATACATTTTATGAATATTTCAGGAGGAACTTGTCATTCACATAATGCTACCGTTGACTAATGAGACCCTGTATTTCATCATGCTGTTATATCAGTTTGTGTCTGTGTGTATGTGGTACTGTGCATGAATGTATCTCTCTTCTCAGGTGGCTGATGTGTTTATCCAGCCAGGTGCTGGTCCTGCCAGGATGTGGAGGGGGAGCAGCCTGCGTCTGGAAGAGTTGGATGAAAAGCAAAAGGACCCTCAGTGATATTTAATACTTCTGCAACATCACCAAGCTCAGGTACCATGGTAACCAGCCAGAACCGCCCTCCTCCCTCTGACACTGTCCCATTTTATCTTCTTTCCCTCTATTTCCCTATTCTTACACTTAAAATCTGACTGCATTCTAACCCCTGTAGAAACACATGTATCAGTAAGCAACTGGTCATCAAGCAGTATCAGGCTGATAATTTACAGTACAGATATCTGCTTAAGAACTGTTGACATGCTACACTGAAGACAAAGTTCACATCGCGGTCACATTATGAAAGCAATTTCTGAGGGAGCAGCTCCCTTTCTCCCCCTCCTCTTCTCGCTCTTCACTCTTTCTCCCTTTTTTCTCTTTGATGATAAGAAAAGTAACATGTGCTTGAAGAAACTTATAATGCAATGCTGTCACAATATGATTGAAAAAAAGGAACAATCTTGTGTCAAAGAACAAAATTTAAAAGAAACTAATTTGGATCAGTCATAAGTTATATTTAAACATTTTGGAGGAAAGTGTAGAGTATTTTCTTTAAGCATTATGTTTCTTAAAACAGCCCGGTGCGCTGTCTTTTCTCTGTTGCTGCTTGGCTGTTTGCCCAACAGATTGGCTCTCGCCTCAGGACACACGCCAAAAAAAAAAGGCTTCCCACTGGCCCTCACTGCATGATTATTCTAAACAGAGCAAGTCACAATTTAATAACAGGAAAGTCAAAGTAAGTCCTAATAAACTTAAACCACTCCCATTGTGGTTTTTTCAATATTCCATATTATTCTTCCAAGGAAGGGCACTGGTACATTTGAATTAATAAGAATAAAAAAAAATACAAACTCAGTCAAAGCTGCAGGAAATCATGATCTACAGTAATATAAGAGTGGGATGGATAATGGAGATGTAATTACAGTATAGTCCTTTAAGGATATAGGTTGCACTTTACATTATGTGTACAGCAGCAGAGCAACTGACAAATGCATTCAATGTGTTTAAGCCCAGCCCTCCATACTGCTGCTACACCTGTCAAGCATTCCCTTCTCACATGGCACATATGGAGCTCATGACAGAGACAGATTACCATTTAAAATTCTTAGTGCTAAAAAAAGGCTACATACATGATATAATGCTAAAAGACTGAGGCTAAAACTACAAGTCCCAGACGAAAAATCAACACCCTCAACAGCTGGTTATTCAAGACACAGAAATAAGAAACAAAGGTTACAATATGGTAACCTTAGTTCTATTAGCACAGGCTGAGCTCTCTACTGGACTTAATGGGTTATACCCTCCTCCAATGACGAGCATACATTCGCCCACTGAAATTAGTATAAACGTAGCCAGTCAATCAGGATGTGTGGGCCCCCAAGTATATAAAGCAGCACACGCTGTCTGCTATCCTACATCCTTTTCAGTACGGACTGTAGGAGCAACAGGACCCCTGTGTAGAGGGCTCTGTCTATGTTAATAGAACTAGGGTTACAACAGCCCTTTTTACCCAGGGACTGCACTATGGGGCTGCTACAAAGTCCTGTCTTTATGCCTCCTTTCAATTTTACACAGAACCAAATAACGGTTGCATCATCCTCTCCAGTGTGTGTTACATGCCGGCATCGTGGAATCGGAAGGGGCATGATGGGTGTGAACTGTAACACAACCACATCAGCCTCTAGTGTGACATAAAACATATGCGTCATAACATGGCATTATGTTGCATTAATGTAATAAATGCAACATAATGCTGATCTTGTCCTCTGCTTGGAGGGTAAGGAGCTCCTGAATGTCATTGTTTTCCCAATTTGCGGACTTGTAGCGCTGCTGTTCTTCTTTAAGTTAGTCGCTAACTGCTATTAGCTGCTTTTTAATTCTCTCACGGTGAGTCCCAAGCATAATATGTCGTCAAAATGTCACACCCCTCCTGTCCATAGTCCTGTCCTGCTAGCTATCCTGTTTATACAGACACTGTTAAGGTGCTGTTACTACCTCCCATGGCCTCCACTCTGTCTCTCCATTCCATACCCTATGTACAGTATACGATATTCCCACCTTGAACAGGAAGTGTGAAAGTTATTAAGTTGTTCACTAAGGGGATTAAGCCTTGGGGTACCCTTTGCCCCTGCCCTAACACCTAGATTTGTGAATACAGCTTCATAACTTAATTTATTTATAGTATATAATAGTGTATACATATAACTTGTATGTCTACTTTTTGTCAATAAAACTTGCAAATATAAATGGACTGTGTGGTTATAGCATAGACTGTAAAGCTTAGTGACTTGGGATATGGCTACACTTTTGACCCTCCTGGGGTCAGTGTGCAATTACACACAGACCTCCCCAAAATGCATGCACTCTGTTTAATCAGATGTTATTTTTCATATTAAGAGTTGTACAGTATTTCTACAACTTCCATCAATCAAAGTTGCTAACTATATTGGTGTGATTAATGTACTTGTCAACAGGGAAGGATAGAGTTTTATACATTATCTGATAGTATGCTTTGTTTGAAATCAATGTGAGAACAGTTGCTTGACTGTATTACAACCATAGTTCACACATCATACAGGGTCCACTTTCGGTTTAATTGCTCACGACTTGTTTTCTCTTTCGAAAAAATTTAAGTGGTTTGTGATAGCAGACACATGTAGGTCATTAAGGTCAAAGAATCTATGACAAAAAAAGTGAAAAGTAGAAAATGTTATAATTATGGCGACTCCTCTACAGCAAACAAGTTTTTTTGGAATAACGACTTTAAATGCAGTTGGTTGTTCTTCTTTAAGTGGAAATATACCATCCAGTTGGTTCAGTATTGATGGACAGACAAGTTCTACAGCAGCTGCAGCCATCTTTGTTGTTTTCGAAAATGACAGAACATTGTTCCTCTTCGTGTCAAACACGTCCCATGTTAGAAAAACTATTGTGATTGGCCTGGCACGTCTCAAACTGCTGGAAATCTGTCCAAAATGGAGGGGGACCAGACATATCTGCCAGAGCACATAAAACATAAGCTCACAGATTCATCCAGTTCCCAGGCAACCTTGCCCCGCCTGTGGCACAAACACTCCTTGTGTGTGAACAGCTATGCGCCTTTTGGCTTTGACTTTTATGTTGGACCACTTCTTTGTTCTTTCAGAGAGGGTCCGACCTTCAGAGCTGGCAGCATTCGGTGCCTCCAGCACATTCTGCCAATCTGTAGCCTTTTTTTGGCATTTGTAGTGCCCACACGGTGTCCACCAAACAACATATTCTTCCTTGCCTCCCCAACAAGTACTTCGATCTCACACAAGGTGAAACTTCTTTTTTTAAGCCTTTTTCTCTGAATTCACCATCTTTCTCAGCATGTAGTCAGTATTGATCACTATTACTCAAGGATGTTTCACTGACTGTATGGAGGATGATTAGGATTTATAACAGGAAATCACCATGGGGTTTGCATATGCACTGTTATAAATCAGAATATTTTTGTCCATATTCACTTGTTGCATCTGTAAGCAACCTTTTGATGTGAATTATACACACAGATTTAAAAATAAGATCCCTGGTATTTACAGTGAAGTCACTCCTGAAGCCTACTGTAGTTAAGGATGACAGCCAGGGATCAAAAAAAGAACAGCAGAGTGGAGGGGAGGGAGGCAGGATACCTCTTTGTCATCACATGCCCTTAGGATGGTCCCAGCTTTTTTACGGTTCACATGGCTTTTATTTCACCAGACTGAATGGCACAGATTAGGGCATTTCCCTCTCAATTCACAATCCCACTTGAGGGGAAACACTTTATGTAAGGGGACAGATGGGCTGTTATGCTCCTGAAAACCTATCCCCTGTGAGCCAAGACATCAAGTTCAACCTTGCGCAGGCTATCCCCATCCCCTCCCTCCCTCCCCTCCTGTCCTTTGCTGTCTCCCTCTCTCATGTCCACACCCTCCATAACTCTGTCGCTCAATTGACTCTTTTGAGGAGCCTGCAGGGGGTGAGTGTTCTGAGCCATGCACGGCCCTATAAAAAGACCACCCCCCCATCCTCCACCCTCCTCCTCTTCCTACGACACACTGACCTTGCTGGCCAAGTGCTGACTGCTTGCTTCATCCAGTGACCCTTGCCAATTTTTTTTTTCCCCTAAAGGTCATGCTGTCACTCCCTTACTTCTTCATTCAGTGTTTCCTTGGATCAGAGTTACTCTGGCTAAGCTGTCATGGTCCTGTCATGTTGCCAGCAAAGTCCGGTCATGACCCAGGCATCACACAGTTTCTTTTTAGGCTTTAGTCAGAGCGTGCACAGGCTTGACAGCAATATAAAAAACTGATACAGATTGAAGAGACATACAGTAAGGCAGACTGTTGGCTGGAGTATAGAAGAATTATTTTTGTATTTCATATTGTGATAGAAATAATGCTGAACAAGTGTAAAAAAAAAAAAAATACACTTGAAAAATATGCAAGCTTTTTGCTTGGAACCAAATCAGACCAACTGAGCTTTTATTTATTTTTATTTATTTATTTATTTTTATAAGAATTAGCTCAGATCCTTTGTGAAACTTGCGCCCGAACCCCGCAGATCCTGGGGGCTCAGATCCCAGCTTGATGCGTATTATGTTGTGGAAGGATGTTGAAGACACCTCCTGTGAACAGACAGCCTCTCTGCTGCTTACAGCAGATGCAAAGACATCAAACTGAAAACACTGCTGGCTATAGCCTATTAAACTTACATTGTGTACTTTTGTTTTTATGTTGCGCTAGGTGCCATCACAGATGTTCTCCATTTCAACTACTGAGAAAGGGGTGTTTTTGTTCACAAATGCTGAGCTGACTAAGATCATATGAACACAACCAAACTGCAGTTTTAATGTTCTTGCTGGTGGTTTGGTTGTATGTCCCTGTACTGCATTTCCAAGACATTATCAATTACACAGTGTGTTCTGGACTCTTCCATGTTTGTCCTTGGATTTTCTGATGTACATTTAGGTGGTCCTCCAGAAAACGATTGTGCCTAAGCCTGAAGTTTATTTGAATCTGAATCGATCATTGTGGATAAAAGATAAAAACATTACTGCAGAAGATTTTCTGTTATATGCATGCAATGTGTTTTTGACATCACAAGCTTAACGAGAGTTCAATCGGGGAGACTATCATCATGCTCATGATTTATTTAGGTTTTATTTCCTTTTGCGCTTTCAACTCAATCAGCTGACTAGTGGCGTTCACACTTCTTCCTCCAATCAATTAGATCCACTACAACCTCTGTAAGCTGTCTATATCATCATCTGTCCAACTATAAAGTGTGTTCCTTTCTCTGCTACTGTCAGTTGTCATTTCACAGTCCTATCTTTGGACCCCCGGGTGTTGTGTCGTTCACTTTTGGGTGAACAAGCTGACCTGAATCACTCTCTGAAATGATGCGTTCATTTCTCAGTTCAGTTGAGCTCTCAGTCAGTTACAGTACAAGCAAAAATGCAGGGACCTACAGAGTGAGTGGTTCAGTGACCTGACTTCAAGATCTTCAAGGGTGACCGTTCCTGGTTGATTAGATGGCGAGCTGAACTGATTTTTCTGCCATATTTTAGTTCAGAGAGTAGGGGTCCTGTATCAGGTTGAGTGACCCAAAAAGGTGATTGGTGTTGGGTCCAGTAGGTGCAGGTGCGGTATTGCATATTGCCGATATAGTTTAGGAACAGGTCTTGAAAATCACATCCGTGCAGGACTATGCAGTCGGAGCTCAAGCACTGTGAGGGAACAGTGCATGTTCGGTGATTTGCTCAGTGTACTTTCAACACAGTGAGCCCTGGGTGAGTTGCTCAAGCCCGCCCCTCTCCCTCCCTCTTACTGTATGTCTTGAGGTCTCAAAGTAAGAGGTAGTAAACATGTGATAAAATACTCATTACTCCTTTCAAAAGTAATAACATTTCTTTACATATTACACCCTGCCAACAGTAATTCATTACACTACTCGTTATATTACTTTCCCGTTACAACCTACAAAACTGGAAATTACGTATCTCCCCACAATTGTGTGAATGTCAGGGTACCGGTAAGTGTGGCTAATGCTAGGTATCGTGCAAATTATTATTATTATCATTATTTGTTATCTGGGGGTCTTCAGTTGCCTGTGACAAGTATTTTCCCAAAGCTCTGCCTGAAAGACTGAGAGTCACACATGGAGCAACATTTCATCCGCAACACATCCGACCACAAGCTTCATTATTTCTTTTTAGCTGCAGCTGCCCACGCATAAAATCCAGTTTTGGTTGTTTAGCCAGTGTAGCACTACAGCCGACCTCTGTGGCCAAGGAGGGCTCACCTTTGGTGGGGTGCATTTCCTGTAGCTTCATGTTGCTGTGCTGTTGGTCGTAGAAGTTGTTTCAGACCGGAGATTGGAGGTCATGTTTTCTGCAGTGGAAAGTTTTAGTATGACTACCTGCAGCAATAGCGTTCTTGTTATATTTCCTCCCAACAAAATCAAAGTATGGGAATATTTTCTACCCACTTAAGGTAAGCATTTCCATCTTCCAAACTAGCTTGCTGCTTTGTGACATGCCCACACAGCACTAAAAGAACTGCTTTGCCCATCACTAGGACTCACCCCCACTACTCCGTTGCTAGTTTTCATCACAACCAACCGTCCAGTTGATTCTTCATAGTGACCTCAGAGGAATCGTGCTCCACATACATCCAGATCTTCAGCCACAGTAGACTGTACTTCTCTTCTTCACCACACAAAGAAAGAGAGAAAGAGAGAGACTCCAATAAAACCTGGATTTTATTGGTATTTATATTGGTAATCTGGTCTCTAAAAGTTCGAGAGGCTGATGAATTTGGTCAGTCACAAAAGATTCCAATAGCGACAAGATTTTGAGGTGGGAAAAAAATATCTTTAAAAAAATGCCTAAAACAACACTGCTTTATTTTCACCTCTATGCTGTCCATCTGTTTGCACAGCATATTCAAAACAGTCACATTTTGCCAGAATATGGCTACATAGAAAGCTTCTGTGTTGTGCTATTATCCTCCAGTGGATAGAGTATCACTTAAAATCCAACAATACTATGAAAACTGCAATTTAGTTACCTGCTGGTTCTTAATTGGCAATCCTGTTTTATGTCACAATAGCACTTTCATTACATTTCATTGGACAGCAGGATGCAACCATTGTTTTCAGCTCAAACAGGAACCATGCCATTGGCATAGTTGTGGTATGAATATGCAATTGTCTCTTTTTTTGTGATTTTGTAGAAAAGATCATGTCATGTGTGATACAAACCATCCCCCACCGTCCCTTCTCATGGTAGCTGCCATAACACACTGGCAAAGTGACACTGGGGTTTTTCTGTGTGCTACACTTCTTTGAGTCATTCATGATGAAGTGGGGCATGATGTGTGACACAAATCTCAAGACAGCTCTCATGCCAAAGTTAGCTACAAAGGACAAAGAGCAAGAAAACCATGTCCTTCAGTTTCAATGTAATGCTGGAGGAAAATGCTTCAAATTACAATTGCACAAAATTTGACCTTTCTGCTTATATATGTGTATGGGTGATGAAAAATGCCTTTGTCACATTAACAATCGCAGCATATTGTATTGTGACACATTCTACATTTGGAGTACAGGAGCGAGTGCAGCAAAAACAGCAGCATGCATACCACCAGCCTGTTTTTCTGTAAACATATCAGCAGAAAATATTTGCCATGCAACCCTGAGCAAATTAGAATTTCTCGCTCTCATCCTCTCCACTCTCACCACCCACCCTCTCTGTCCTCCTACCATATGCATCCCAAAATGATCAGTGAATCTCAGCTCCTGATGGAGCCCGTTACACTCACATGTACTCACACACACATTTTCTCTCTCGCCCTCTTGCTTTCTCACTAACACATAAAAACACGCACAATGCCACTCAGTAATGGAGTGGCTATATTCTCCTTTACAAGTGAGAAAGCTGTGGGCTAAATGTTATTAATAAACGCTGGTATTGGACAGATCGTTTTCCAACCTTTCTTTCCAGCACATGCAGTGTAGATACATTTTTACACTTATTTACCCAATCAGGTAAGATGAATCCAAGCACATAGCTGGACACAATTTTTGTTGTTGAACAGCTGCCATTCATTCTCCTGCAGTCTGACCACAACTTCGACAGAGCGAGATCTCAACAGTAAGCATCCACTTTTAATTTGATTTTGGCAAAGTTTCTATTTAATCTTCTTTCAACATCTTTCCCTCAGTTGAGTGTTTTCATATCAGTGCTGTAAGACCCTGCACTCTGTTTGCTGTCAATCGCTGGATGCACACAGAAGGACTGGATGGAAACAATCCCTCAGAAGCAAATTGCATTTCAAACCCTGTCACTGTTTTAATTGAAACAGCTCTCTTTGGTGGGATAGCATGTAATGTCAAGGTAAATCTTAACTTTGTAAAGTTTTTTCCATCTTGTTCTGTTGATGACATTGCTTCAAAGCATCACAGATCAACCGGACTGGAAAGAACAAACACGCTAAATAAAGTAACACTTAACCATTTGCTGCCATTTGTGATAGATGCAAAGTTATTGTTTGGCATTTTAAAGGCTAAAAATACAGTTTCTTCCTCAGCATCTGACTTTAGGTGACAGGGTCCTACACGATCATAGAAGTTAGAATATTACTGGAGATTTCAACATTTGTGTTTTTCTTATTCAGCCTAGTATTCCCAGGAATTACATCCAATTCGGACAATTTTCATCCAATGCCGGAGTTTAATGCAAGTGCAGGAAACAGTGTGCTCTTTATGTAGTGTAGTGAAGTGTGCTGGATGGGCTGTAGTGCATCAGACTATAATGCAGAAGACTAGAGTTTGTGTCCAATTACTAACGTTGTCTGTTTTGTTAAAGACATTTTTTCAACAGATAACAGGATCAATAGTTTTCTTATGTATGCAAATATGAAGCTTAGGCCAATCAGCTGGCTAACTTAGCGTAACACAAAGATTGGTGACAAGGGGAAAAGGAGCCTAGTCACCAGAGGAAGATGTTGGCATTATACATTTGCAATGCACAGATACATTACATTGTCACCTATGTATCATATAAAATTCTGAAGTGATGTAGTTCTGATAAAAATGTACATGAGCTGACTTTGTCATCAGGAGGTGGAGGGGATGGTGGATGACGTGACACCTAGGTGCGACGACTGCCAAGCTGCAGTCAACTGTTGTGAAGTGGACTGCAAACTACTTACTGAAGCACAACAGCAAAACTTTTTTTTTTTGTTTTTTAGCAAGACACTGGAAGCATTTCCAGCGGTGAGTGTGCCACCACAAGCAGCTGTTTCTAGCAAGACACTGGAAGCATTTCTAGCGGAAATTGTGCCATCAAAACCAGCTGCTTTTAGCAAGACATTGGAACAACTGCCAGTGGCATTTGTGCCACCAAAGCCAGTTGTTTTCAGCACGACACTGGTTGTATTTCCAGCGGCAATTGTGCCACCAAAAGCAGGTGTTTTTTAGCAATATATTGGTGGCATGTCCAGCAGTGATTGTGCCACCACAACCAGCTGTTTTTAGCAAGACACTGGCAACATTTCTAGTAGCGATTGTGCCACCACAAGCAGCTGTTTTTAGCAAGACACTGGCAACATTTCTAGTAGCGATTGTGCCACCACAAGCAGCTGTTTTTAGCAAGACATTTGAAGCATTTCTAGCGGAAATTGTGCCATCAAAACCAGCTGCTTTTAGTAAGACATTGGAACAACTGCCTGCGGCATTTGTGCCACTAAAGCCAGTTGTTTTTAGCACGACACTAGTTGTATTTCCAGTGGCAATTGTGCCACCAAAACCAGGTGCTTTTAGCAAAACATAGGCAGCAATTCTAGCAGCAATTGTGCCACCACAAGCATAGGCAGCAATTCTAGCAGCAATTGTGCCACCACAAGCACAAAAACGTGTGTGTTTTATAGCAAGACATCGGTGCCATTTGCAGCCCTGACTGTGCCATCAAAGCTGGCCGTGTTTTTAGAGAGATATCGACAGCAATTGCAGTTGTGATTGCGCAACCAAAAGCAGCTGTGTATTAGCAACACCTCTGTGCCATTTGCAGCTATAATTGTGCCACCAAACTGGCTGTTTTTTAGTGAGACATCAGCAGCATTTCCAGCCAAGATTTTAGCACAAAAAAACAAACATTTTAAACCAAAACATGATATTTTCCTAACCATAACCAAGTGGGTTTTGTGCCTAAACATAACCACACATTAACCACAGCATTGTTGAAACATAAACATAAAACAGAAACATAAAATTTTAACATATCTGCCACATAATAAACATATCATGACATATCATGACATATCCATGGTTTGCACAAACTTACAATGCCAATATTTATTCTGGTGACTGGGTTGGGGAAACAACCAACCTAGCTCTGACAGTCACTTGGGAAATATGGACTTCACGTCAACCTCATGGTGATGACAGGACTCCAGGAAATAGTGTTAAGCTGCCCAACCTTACCCATAGTTTGTCTTTCCCTTACCTTAAGTGTTGTGGGGTTGGCATGTGCAGATATTATATCAAATGTAATTGTAGAAATACAAGACAAAATGTCAGCATTGAACTTACAGAAACAAGTCATTGAAAACCAATCTGTGTTTTTGTCCAACATCAATATTCTTGTCCCCTAATTAGGTTTGGGGTGAGCAAGGCTTTGTTGGAATAAGATGATGTCATTCCACCGACCAACTATGTTACAATCAAATTATCTGAAGCAGAATTCAACGACAGTCATTCATGACAGTCTTGAAGAAGCAAGTTAGACCTAAACTTTTCTCATTTCTCATTCTAATTTATCAATTAATCATTTCAAACATTTCAACAGCTGATCATTTTCTCCAGAATATTCCATTTTAAAAAGAAAATCTTGCGCTTTAAGTCTATTCATAATAAACTAACTGTCACATTTAAAAAAAAAAAAAAAAAAACACATTAATAACTAAATTCACAACAGCAACAGCCAAGCCGCCACTTCTCCCCAGGCTGTAACTCAGGCATTCTCATTAAACATTTGAGAGCAGCTGCTGTTTACTTTGCTGTCACATATTGCGTGACCTGTTTGCGCTGTACAGAGGACTCTGCCATTGTCTGCATATGGCTGTGATTACCAGGCATATGCTTTTTCCAAAAACCTGCTGAACTGTGTCGGTTTGGCTCTGCAGTGTTTGTAGGACCTCGGACAGAGAGTGGGTGGGTGGCTGTATCAGTGCTGACAGAACTCAGTGTGTGGGTGACGGGGGAGAGAGAATGATTATTCCTGAGTGTCCGCTGGCGTTTTGCATTCTTCCACTTCTTTCCTCTCCTCGGGCTCTGCTGTGTATTCCTCCTAGTGACAGAGACTATAGCCCTGCTTGCCAAATGGCCTCGGCTGCATGTGAACTGCTAGAGACAGAGACACACACACACACACACACATTAACTTTCACTAGACTGATACCCCTCATCATTAAGGGCTTAGCTGAAATATTGCTTTGCATTTTTATTAAAGACCTGTAATATGGCGGGAGATCTCTCAATACATGAACAGATGGGGTGTTATATTCATGCTGTCTTCCATCTGCAATAATCACAAATTCTTACCCGACTTGAGCTTTTCTTTATTCGAATCATGGTGCAACAAAGGAAATCATGTAATAGGGGATATGTTTGAAGATAACATCTTGATGTCCTTTCAGCAGCCTCAAGACAAATTTAATCTCCCCAAAGATAACTTTTTTTTTTTTTAATATTTACAATTGAGACATTTTATTTAATTAGTTCCAAAGCCTGCAGAGGACATCTCCATCTACAGTGAGGCAGAAAAGTGTCTTCATTAGCAGAAGGATTTAAAAATATTACTTTTCTATTTAGTAATTTAATCTATCAATAAATATGACACGAACCAAATTCTCACAATAATGGGAGGAGGACCTGAATACAGTGAAGAAGATTGGCAGGAGGCGGTAAATATGCTGCAATCAACCTTCACTTGGGATAGACTCATGGAGATTCAATATAAAACATTACATAGACTCCATAAAGCCATTGTTACCCTCCTCAAAAAATCCCCAACCATCTCTCCCATTCACTGTGAGTGTAAAACAGACCTTGGGGCTTATTTCCACTACTTTTGGGGGTGCAGATGCTGGAGTCACATAGCTTGTGAACTGAGAGGGGTTTTTAAAGGTTCAGTGTGTAGGATTTTGGGGGATATATTGGCAGAAATGGAGTATAATATAATAATTTTTTATTTTTCTTTAAAAATTCTTATACTTACTTTATTAATCCCCCTGAGGGGAAATTCAATGTTTTCACTCTTTTGTCATTAACACACAGGTCCAAAAGACACACACATGTACAAACAGGACCTATTCATGCACAAAGTGGAGAGATGTCAGAGTGGGGGGGCTGCCTTGGTCAGGCGCCCCCAGCGGTTGGGGTTCGGTTCCTTGCTCAAGGGCACCTCGGCAGTGCCCAGGAGGTGAACTGGCACCTCTCCAGCCACCAGTCCACGCTTGAACAGGCAACCCTCCAGTTCCCAACCCAAGTCCCTATGGACTGAGCTACTGTAATTTACCTTAGAATGAGCCGTTCATACATAGCAAGCAGGTCCTCATCTACAGATATCACCATGTTGCACCGCCATGTATCTACGGTAGCCCAGAATGGACTAACCACTGGTTTAAATTAGGCTACCTGCTCCATATGGTATGTAGAGGGAGAGAGACGTCTGCAGATAACTCAGTTCCTGGTAAAACCCTCCTGAATTCCTGGATCTTAAGTTATCAGAGAAAAAAGGTAAGCACATGGTAGTGGGTTGGAGAAACACTGATTTGTAATGTCAAACTGCTTTATTCAGTGGTTTTTATTGGTTTAAATCACCAGGTTTGTTCGTTTTGGAGTGAAAGAGACTCTGGAATTTCTGGATCCAACCTGGTCTCACTCTGAAGTGCAGAAGTCCGGCACTTGGGCAGTGATCTACGGTGTTTAATGTGGCCATGATCCTCAGCCAGTCACCGTTATAGCTTAATGGCGGCCAGCTGCGTCAGGGGGAAACGCGGCGGGACAAGAATGAAAGTTAACCCCCAATTTCCACCAGATGCTGTTGGTTGCGCCTGCGCTCCGGCATGGCAGCGGAGCCGATAGGATTCAATTCTAGTCAATGTGTGTGTTTCCACCGGCTGCGGCTGTGCTGCGTTCTGGCTCCGTCTCAGCTCCGGCACTAGGAGCCCTCCACAACAGATACGCAGGACTTCTATTTTTTCCGGACACCGGAGCACAGCGCAGTAATTCAGCACAGAGCAGATCGTGCGGGGCAGGAAGTCGTGCACAGAAACAAAATAAAACATCCGGTTAATTTTCAAAATAAAATACACAGTGTTCACGGCGGATCATATTTCCCTGCACTACACCTTGAAAACTACATAATGGGCCTGAAGTCAACAGATCAGAGGACGAGGAGATATTAATCATGGAAGTGTACCGAGATGTCTTCCAGCGGAGCTGCACCACTCCGCACAGCAAACGCAGCGGTGGGTGTTGACGGACGGCGGAGCACGCAGCGGATAACCAGCGCTGCCGTTCCGCAACGGACACGCATCCAGTGGAATTCTGGCGTAAGGCAGTGAAAGTCCAAGTAGGGTGGGCAGGATCAGTGGTGGATGGGCCCAATAAACACCGACTTTCACCTGGGAGACCAGTGCGTGTGTCCTGTAAGATTAGAAAGCCAAACCCTCAACCACGTGTTTATGTTGCCTAAACCCAACCATGCATTTGTTGTTAAAGGAAAAAAAGAAAGTGTATTTTGAAAGAAGTCAATGCATCTAACAGACAGAACTTGACACAGTCTCCCAGAACGTCAACAACCAACGCACCCAGGGTACCTCGCACGTCCTATCTGGATATGGATCGATCGATATGTGACAAGGTTAGAGTTAGAATGTGTTGCTGGTTCAGAAATAAGGAGAGCATACATTAAGTTATCAGAGAAAAAAGGTGAACAGACATTAGCAGGTCCCAAACATCATAGAAGAAACACTGGTTTTGTTAATGTGAAACTGCTTTATTTATGTTTTTACCAGTTTAAAGCACCTGATGTGGTTCAGCCGGATGCAATCTGCAGTCCTCACTGCTAGACACCACTAAATCTCCTGAAATCTTACACGATGTTCCTTTAAGACCGCAATGGGAAAGGATCCCTGGTTATTCCTACTTAATTTGCCCTCTAAAGAAGTAGCACTCTCCCATAATCATTTCAAATCACTCAACTTCTGCTCCCTGCTCGTAAATGCATCCTGTAAAGATGGGTTAGAGATACTCCACCCACAGTAATGTTTTGGTACAGGGAGGTTTAGTGTTTTGTCTCATGAAAGTATAAGTGTGGTCCTTAGGGATAATGAGGGCTTATGTTTTTTAAGATATGGAACCCCATCCTAAATTATTTACCACCAGAGCTCAAACACACTCAGTTGAAAGGCCCAGTACCCTAAGAGTGGAAACAAATTGTGCCTAATGGCACATAAAAGATTACCTAATACCTCTTAGATCACCTTTTACCATTCACTATAACTGAGAGTCACAGGACAAGATACTGTCACTTTTAATACTATTGTCTATTGTCTTTTTTTCTTTAAATCATAAAGTGGTGGGGTGGGGGGTTGTTATGTAACACTGTGAGCCTCTTGCTCTGAATATAAAAATATTTTGAGGCTTATGGTGACTTTGATTAACTTGTTTTAATATATTCTGATTTAGTTATGTTAAACTGTCCACAGCAAACCTTCATTTGTATCTAAAAGCATATTTCTTCTAAAGGCTTAAAAATCTCCTTGGGAAAAAAATAGTGAAAAGTATTTTTAGGAAGTCTTTGGCTTGAAAATTGTCTCTTTTTTCACTGGTATCGAGTGTTGGTTTTAGCTTTCAGCAGCTTTAGTCCAAAAAGTACTGGAGCCAGCCTTTAAACCCATTTTCTTCAGTCCACCTCTGAAGAATAAAAGCGAAGATGGAAATCCAGTCAAAGCGCAGAGACAACAGAGTGGAAGGTAAGATATCAGCTGGAACAGAGACTTCATGCCTTGTTAACTCAGAGAATTTAGCAGACAGGTGTTTTGTTGTGGTGGAGGTGTAAGCTGTTTGTTTTTTTTCGCAGAAATAGAAACTCATACGAGTTGTTAAGGAGCTTTATCCCCTGTTTCACGCCTCGCCCCAGCATTTGAGATTCTTCTCAGACCTCTGTTTGTCTTGTGTCTTGTTGGGGCAGTAATGAAGTTTTAAAAGTATTTGACTGAATTGCTGCAAAGTCGCTTCTTCTTTTCAGTGGATTGCTTCTCAGTAGTCTCATGTGTGCACCAATGTTTGTTTTTTTTACTGAATTTGAGAAAGACAGCAAGAGAAGAAGGAATTGCCAGTATTCTGTTGTGCGTGTGCTAGAAAGAGAGACACTTATGCCACTTATGCAATACACACACGTACCTCCATCTGGGTGATACGTGTAGCATTTGTAAACAACATTCTGAGGTTAGTAAAGAACAGACACCATTGTTCTGGTGATTGAGAGCCCCTGTCTAATCCCATTTGTATGATAATGCTGGGGATTTCTACTGGTACCTGAACAGCACACATATCAAGGCATGAAAAGAATCTCCATAAGTGAGACAGTTGGTAAGGGTTATTAATGATCAGTGCTGCCGTAGGCTCTATTAGCATTATTCATTACCAGTGAGAACGCATCACTCACACAGACAAAGTTTAGGGTATAAAGGGCATAATGTGAAATATAATTTTCTGACAACTTGTGCTAACATACTAAAAGACAATACACTCATGAAATGATATCTGATATCTGTTTGTTTTGTTTTTTCAGTCTTCATATTCTAATCTAACTCTTACGCTCACTTTTTCCTATGGCATGTTGTATGACCCTTGTATGAAAATGTTTCACATGTACATAATATATGTATGATAACATTAAAGCTGTGCTTATCAAAAATGTTGCTATTAACTATGTATAATGTCACAGCCATCACTTGTAGTGACAAACCAAAATGGAATTATCACTGAGCAGTTCCCCTCAGCTTTATGGATTGTTTTAGTGTTTTTTAGCTACTTACTTTGTTTTTGCAGCCCACAGATTTACTGTTTTGTTTTACCTGTTGTTTTTCCCTACTCTCAGTGTGCACTTCTGACCTGCCATACAGTACATGCCATCGTCTTAACAGGAGTGTTTCTATGTTTCCCGGGTTCTATGTTCCCCACTTAACCCTGCAAAAAAGGTTCTATGTTCCCCGCTTACACAAAAAGGTTCTATGTTTCCCGGGTTCTATGTTCCCCACTCAACCAAGCGGGAAACATAGAACCTTTTTGTGTAAGCGGGGAACATAGAACCTTTTTTGCAGGGTTAACCGGGAAACATAGAACCCTGGAAACATAGGGATGACCCTGTCTTAGCTCACTCAGTAGTTTTTCACTCACACCACCTCCCCACCATACCTACCTGCCAGCCTATCACCTATCCACACATTTCCCGCTCCTGTCAGTCCACTGCACCTGCTTCATCAAGCTAACTCCACTCACCTGTGGATCATTACTCTGCCACTGAAAAGACTCCCTTACCAGATTGTTCTTCGCCATATCCATGTAAGAATTTCCAGCGTTTTTCCCTGGACTGCTTCCCTGTTGCCGACCTCGCCTGCCTCTGATTCTCCTGCTTCGTCTGCTCCCTGGTAAACCACTCAGCCTTATGTCCTCAACCAAGAGCTCTGCTTCCACATTCCTGGTTTGTGTTTGCCTGTTCCCTGTGGCTGTGTGGAGAGACTGTCACTCAGCTCTTCGTTGTGAGTTTACCTGTTCTTCTGCCTGTGGTTACCTGTGCTGTGGATTACCTTGCCGTGTGTGATCATAGTTCTTATTCTTATAAGAGGAACCACGAGTGACATAAGTGTACTGCAATTGGTTCATAGAGTGTTGGCAAAATATCCTGCATACGGCTTCTGCCATCTTGTAATGCTGATGTCATTTGGAGCCAGAGTTTGCACAGTAGTGATCTCTGTGGTGTCAACTGTGGTGTCAACTTTCCACCCAACCTAATTGCTAGCAGCACCACTGATTGCTAGCACACCGATGCCTATCTTGATGTATAATAACTAATTAAACCCAAACTTATCAGAAAATTAACACTTGAAAATACAGCAATGTGACAAGAACTACCTAAAATGCCAGAAACCATCTTTTGGAAAAATGTATTTGACATGTACTTTGAGGTTTTAGTTTGGCCCATGTCCCATCCGCTAACATTGAGGAGGCAGGCTTTATGACCTATACTGCGGCCAGCTACTGTGGGGTGATTGAAATGCTTTGACTTCACTTTTGGGGAGCTGTCATGCCATCCATCTTTTTTTATACAGTCTATAGTCCAGACGCAAGTGTAAGTTAATTGGCCAGTGCACCAGCAATCACCATTTTTAAAATCCTGTTAGCCATGTAAATAACAGACGATCCAAAACAAAAACAACAGCGCGTAATGAAAAAAATGGACTGACAGTGAAGTCCAGGCTTTACTGAGCATATATGTGATGGTGAAAATACAAGGTGATTTTGATTTGTGAAAGCAAAAATGATGGCTGGCTTACAGCATTCCCGGTGACCATAAGAATTACAGAAAAAAAAGGACTTTCAAGGTTTGTAGTTCTCGGGGGGCTGCCCTGTAGGGGGTTCCTCCCAGGGAGTTCCCAGTACTGTTTCATCTAAAAATGCCTATTGTGGATAATTTAGCAGCCAAAGAGTTAGAGACTTCCCTCGGGAGCTGGTGGAGACCAACAGAGAGCTTAAGGGAGTGACTTTTGGACTTATCGGGGAAGCCAGAGCTCTAAATTAATGCTGATGTGGCTCTGTTTCTGCTGAATGTCGAAACAGGCATCTGTTGGGTAGCATGTTCTCCATGTCCACATTACTGTATAAGGTAATAATATGCCAGTGTTGCATTTACAGCTTATTGCACTGTCCCCATGTGTTGAAAAGAAGAAAAAATATAGCTTTCACATTTGAATAAATGAGAAAATTACTTTGCAACAAATAATGGAGGTTTAAATTGTGCACCACAAGCCTCATCACAATGCCAGCAACAGATCTAAACACAACAATTACAGATTCTGCTCTTGTACAGTGTCTTTTTTCATCTTTTCACACAATCTACAAGCATCAGATGAAGCTGTCTAAAAGACATTTTGTGCTTCATTTAACATACTGTCACATTTGCATTCAGCAGCTTGTCCCACCTGTGCTTACCTGTAATTTTTTGGCAATGCTACTGGGCCTGCAGAAGAAAAACAGCAATCTAAATACTGTCGCTTAACAAACTGATATCTGTATGTGACTAAACACTGAATTTAGATACCACTTCAGTGCTCTGACTGCAGGGGCTGTTTTATCTCCCCTTGTTTCCCCATATTCACTGTTAGCTATAATGCTATTATGTAACATATAATAGATGAATGCTTCACATGCTGCACTGTAGCACTTTTAACATTGGGACTTTATCAAAAGAAAGCCAAATCTGTTGATTTTCATATCACGACTCTCACAGATACACATGCTTAGACTCCATTAATCATATCTGGACAACTGTTTAGTAGCAAGCTGTTCTGGGGATTGCCAGTTTTTCTGCTATCGTGGATGTTCATAAACCAAGAAGTAATCACTCATAGTTTTTGCCATGCTCATGACATGATACTAATAGTGCTTTCAGAGTACATTTAATTGATTGTGTAGACTCTTAAGTGTTCAGAATTCCAAAACAGCCACATAGACTTTCATGGTAATATTAAACTAAAGCAGGGCAGAGGTATGTTCGGTGTATGAGAATACTGTACTGAGCTGAAGAAACATTTGCAAGAAGTCACAGCATAACAAAAGCTGATATTCAGCTTCCATGCCTCACCCTTTCAACTAATTTCTTCTTTTATCTTAGTTGTCTGGGTGCCTTCACTCTTAAACATTTATGTCAACTGCTTTCTGTTTGTCTAAGTAATTCATGTTTAATTGATCCTGACGACCCAAGACATGTATTAATCATCAGTCAGAAAGGAACTACAAATACCACACCTTCTGTGTACAAACGCACAAATTTTGTTTTCAGATTTCTCGTGTTTCTTGACCCACTTAAAAAAGATGCAAGCGGGAGACATAATATAATTGGCTGCACAAAAGTAGGTCACCCATTGAGCTTTGAAGAGTCAATTTATGGTGTTTTGGAGCCGTGGAAACCAGCTCCTCTTCATCGTGAACTTTCTAGATGTTCTCCCGCTCCCTCTTTAGCTTTGATTAGGCCATGTTTTGAAAGGAGAATCTGTTCAATGGTGTTCAATGGTGTTCATGGTGTCGAAGAAACATCAAGTGCAGAAATCTCTCAGGAGGTGGACTCCCAGTAAGATGGATGGATATTACTGGAAAATTGTGAGGAAATAGCTTTCTGTCTTCAGCCTGGGGTAGCCCTTTAGCATCAATAATTTGCTGATAATTTTAGCTGGAATAATTACATAAAAAAATATGCAATGCTGCAGTATTCTAAACTAGATCTGCCCTCCCCTCCCATAGGAAGGATTTGTCTAATAACAGCTGCACCAGCTGTGGCTCTCTACCATTTGTCATCTCCTGATGATATTTCCTTTTAATGACTGATCTTCTGTAATTAGTGGTCACGACTGCAAATGTACGCTGTCCTTTCCTTGTATGAACCCAGAGCAGCCAACCTGATTTGGTTGAACCTGGGAGTAAAGAAGAATGGTCCCTCTGCTTTATTCTCTTTTTTTGTGGCGTTGCAGAAAAAAAAACAGCTGCTGTGTCCTGCGGCAGAGTTTGTACTGAGAGATTATACAGTGAGCCTCTCTGGCACTTGACAGGGCTTTGTAGTCTCCCACACATATCTGGATAATGTGGCAGACTTGCTAATCTGACATGGTGTACACCCCTGTCACCTGATCACTGGCAGAATCCTGATATTAAAAAGACAGCATCCCAATGTGAGGGAGACAGACGGTGAAAGAGAGAGACAATACATATGAGGAGAGAGAAAAAAATGGAATGAATCCCCAGACAGATGGTGCATGCATGATAGATGAGCAATGCAAGGCAATAAATTTTACACAGGGTGCAAGCTTAGACAGACTTAAACTTGCCCATTGCGTTGAAGTGATAAGCCATATGTTTAACTTTAGTTACAAGCTCTCATAAACTTATACAGTATATACTACATGATAAACTATCCAGCTTATGGAGAGGAGATTCTATTTTTCACTTTGAGCCTTGAAGACATGATGGATTACAGTATAACTACTGTAGATACGGGAGGTACATAAAGAATTCTTATTCATTTTACTTGTTCCTGAGAAACTAAAGCCCTACAGGTTCCGCTAACAGAAAAGCATATCTCTGGTTATCTACTGATTGCTGAGTTCCATGGAAGCCTTGAAAGGCTTCCATGGGATGTTTTTCTCAGGGCCATTTCTGTAAGAAAAAACAAGGTTCTTCAGTGGCTGTGACCACAACTCTTAGGCCAGGCTATACCTGGCTGGGGTTGCAGCCATGGTTACACCTTATGGTTGTTTCTATGTTACTCTATGCTACGCAAATGCTATGCAGATGCTACGCTATGACTATGGGTGCATTCACACCTCACTACTCCATGTCAGCCCACAAGGCATTTTCCAACTTTTTCTTTCTTAACCTCTGCCTCTCCTGGTTCGCGCTTTTGGCTTTGTTTTTTTCTGCCCAAAATGCACTGCGAGATTTTGATTTGTTGTGAAAATTCATAATCCACTGTGGTTGATTACTATGCCAATATTACAAAGAAGGATGACACTTTAATGGTTTTCTCCATTTTGTTTTCCATATCGAAGCTAACGTTAGCTAATGCACTAAAAAGCTAGCGCTACGGAGAAATCCAATTTTCTTCTTAATACCTCCCCACTTTCTGATTAAGTGGACATGATAACCCTTAATACACATAACATTATTCATCCCCACAACAGTAAATATGTACTTTTTCCTTAACCTGATATGGTGTATGCTGCACATGTGAGCATTTTTGCTGATCGTCTCCATCCAGTCCTCTCATCTTATTGCATTTAACCCTAGTTGTTGTTGTTGAAGGGCTGTGGCGGCTGGTATGTGATCAAATTTAAGTTTTGAGCCAGGACTTCTATTCTAGCACCCAATAACACAACAAGATGACATTTTAAGACTCCTATGTAGCCTACAGCCCTGTGGTGACGAGTCGTGTTTTACCTCCAGCTTATAAACTGACGTCATTGTGATGTCGGCCCTAAAAGGCTCTATGGCTATGCTGTAGCTATGACTTTATGACTACTGGTAGCCTGAGGCAAAAGTTGTAGCCACGGCTGTTTCTATGGCAATGGCAATAGTTTTAGCTACGACCCTATGGCTAGGCTATGGTTAATGCTGTAGCTAGGGCTGGTCCAATGGCAATTGCCATGATCAAGGCTAAAGCCGTGGATAGGGCTGTTTCTTAAACTATGGCTGAGTCTTAAAGCTCCAGTAGGTAGAAAGCCTGAAAACAGTTGATTTTTGAGTCCCATCTGAGTTAGGTTTCGTTCGTCTCCGCTCTGAGCCCCTCCTACCAGACGAGCATGCGAGTATTTTATCCTACTTGGTTCTATTTCTCCTTCTCTGGGAGCCTCGGCTCTCCCTCACCGCGCAGCAGCCCGCCCCACACATACCCCTGAGGCTCGGCTCTCCCTCTCCGCGGAGAGCCCTCGGCTCCGCTCCCACAGCCGACCCTCGCACCCTCCGGCCGGGCCCGGCCCCACCTCACCCTTCCCTTCCCTCCGGGGCTCCGGGGAACCGAGTTCTGTCTTCCTTTTTTGGGGTTGTTTAGCTGAGTAGGCAGTTGTAGCCAATGCTGGAATAGCTATTTTACCTGGTGCACTGTTCGCCATTGCCGCCTGCTCTCCCCTTCTGCTGGCGGCACGGGAACGCGCATATGCAGTAGAACAGCCAATAGGAACGCAGTGGTCTGAGCTGACCTTTGATTGGTTGATGCACATCGGCACAATACTGATTCTTTAGAGGCTGAACACAGAGCCATGGTGAGGTGCAGAAACCTATTGTTTGTCTCAGACCACTTGATTTACATTATGCTTAGAGGATATTATAAAATTTTTACTCAATTATACCAAAACAATGTTGCCTACTGGAGCTTTAATGTGTGGCTACTCTTTATAATACACAGTTACAGTAGGAGGAATATAGCTTTGTCAATTCACTCATCCCTCACAACTTCTACATGTTATTTACATACTTTTAAGGCATATGAGTAATAGACTTGGAATCTTAACAGCCACAGCCATAATCATACCATATCCATAATTACAGCAACAGCTTATAATCACAGCTACAGCCACAATGGTGGCTATAACCTACAGCCATAGCCACAGCCTGTCACAATCACAGCAACAGCAGCAGCCAGTTGTACGGCACTGTAGCTGTGTATGAATCCAAAAAGGCCAGGATTATCACAGTTACCTTCACCACAGTGTTCTGATGATCTCATGGTGGTTTGCCTATCCCTGATCATGTTAATACCCCTCTTACTGAAACACTGAGGGCATGCTGTAATGACCAATTAAAAGGAAAAAACATAAGTCTACAGTATGTCTTTTTAAGCCTGAAATACTGTACTTGTTACACTGAAACTATACCGCTACAGTAAGCTGTTTAGTAACCTAGTTTGCCTAGTTGCTAGTTTGCCCTGCTCTCCTAGATAAAGATGTTATGTGTGGAGGACAGAGTGTTATTTAAATGTGTTTGATGTGCATGTAGGTCAGAGTAAGGCCATATACTGCTTCATCCCCGCTTAGAATTCGAATGTACAGATCTTTTTGCTCACAGCATGCGCTTATGCCTTTATCTCAGGGGACGCTTATAGCTGGCATAAGGCAATATTCCATGTATGGAAATGCAGCGAAGACAGCTTTATCAGATTGTTAATTTTTGATACACTGTGGCTAGATTTAAGTCTCAAATGTTCTGTGAGCTTCTTTTACCTCCGCAATCAAGCTGTTGAGCTTTTAAGGTACTGCACCAACTCAATAGCTTACTCTCCACAGGAAGAAGGCATTTGTTTCAACATTTTGACAAATGAAATCTCATAATAATACTCTGAAAAGTATTTGCTAATAACTCAAATTACCACATTACAGCAGCTTAAGTCAATCTTACTCAGATGAATGTTCAGGGAAAGCAATGTGAACTGAAACACAGTATGACTGCAAGATTTAGATGTCTCTTCTCAAGTATACCACAGTTTTTAGCCATACTAGCAGCATGGCCCTGCAGATTGCAGTGCTGGTTGGTCCACTGCTTTGGCCCAGACTGTCCCACAAACACCACCATATCATTGACATATGTGTGTTTGAGTGAAATATTGGAGCAATGGATTGCCATAAAATTTGTAAATTTGTCCCCCACAAAATAAATTGTTTTCTGACTTTTCATTTTTGTGACAATATCAGATCAAGTTCATCAGATCAGTATTTCACAGTGTTAAATTTGACCGCTATTTCAGATTTAGTCTTAGTCTTGAGACGAAAATGCTTATTAGTTTTGGGTACCTTTTAGTCATTTTTATCCTTCATAGTTTTAGTCTAGTTATAGTTGAGAGTTAAATTCAAAAGGTTTTACTTGACAGAAATTCAAAACAGTTTAGTCAATGAAAATTAACTACATTTTAGTAAACTTTTAGTCATTATGTTTTTTGTACTGTATATATATTTTTCTTTAAACTGATCCAGTTAGGCTAATTTAGGTATCACAATTATCACAATTTTTGACAGGTTTAAGGGATGATTTAAGAGCATACACTTAATGATCATCATTTGAAAAGCTCAACATTTCTCTGTTTTATGGTCTCAAAAACTTTGACACCACAAATAACTAGCCTGAGACAACAAGGGTTTGTACCCAGGTTCATTGTAAACTCTGACTGATCAGTCTCACTGTTAAGAAGCAGAAAAATAACTTAATTAAAAGCTGAATTCTTTCTTAATCCACAACATGTTAGTCTGGAGGTTTAAACTTGTGCCTCTCACAGAGTCAGTGATTAAAACTAAACTTTCAGTTCTGTGAGAGAAAACCGATCTGAGTTTAGACTGTTTACTTGCAGCACACAAACAGATAACTGAGACACCTGCGTGCCTGTCTAACAGCATTAAACCATTCTCGAAGCCGGACTGAGTTGTGAAGTCTGGCGGCCAGTAGCTGCTTGCTCTGTGCCATTCAGTGGCTAGCGAAACATCCTGGCGCGGACTATTTACTGGAGTTTGCCAGCCTGTTGTTCATGCTGCGTTTGAAGGTAATTACAAGCATGGCTGTTTTCAGCTTTCAATGTCTGACAGTCCACCACTAACATTTTCGTCACGACTCGTCTCGTCAATGAAAATGAAACATAGATTTCATCTTAGTTTTTATTTTCAAGTTCTATTTTTAGTTCATCAAGGACTCATTTTGCTCATGGAAAAAATGTCATTGATGAAAAATTTTCGTTGTAGTTTTTGTCAACAAAATTATCACCAGTGTTTCACGTCAAGAACTTCTTACTGTCCTCCTTCACTTTATAATGTATTTTTTTTATGTTTATGCCCCCTAAATTGTCTGACCTGTGCTGACTTGTATTTGTGCAAAGTTTGTCACTAGAGAGGTGTTTTCACGTTCCTCTACTGAAGGGAGTGATGTCTGTGCACTTCATTAAAGTCTGAGGTTCATAGCATTAGCATAGTGAAGGTTTTGACAGCAAACATGGTAGTGTTTAGTCGTTGGATGTTAACCAGACCCTACAGCTTCCTCCCACTATCTACCAAAGACCTCATTGTAGCAGAGGTATCGTATTAATCACAAATGCCAACACAGTGTCGGCCAGTTAGCCTGTAAGTTAAAAAAAATCAACAAACAACATAAATAAAAGATGCTAACTACACATAAGCCCCGTTTCCACCAAACACTTTCGGTATGTGGAACCAAAAGTAATGCTTCAGACATGGTACCATTTTCTGAACAAAATAAAACAGACTGCAGTGAGAGTCTCTCTCAATGGGGTATTTAAAAATAGCGGGTTTATGTGTAACCCCCATAAATTAGACACATATCAGGTTGATTTAAAGTGATAAGATTATGATTTAAAATGATAAGGTTGTGCATGTAGTTACACTTAAATTCCAAAAGGGGGCGCATAACGTCCACAAATGAGGTCAAAAGTCAGAAACAAAGAGGAGGAAAAGTAGGAAGTGAAAACGAAACTTAAAGTACAATGAATGCAGTGGAAACACTAGTGCAGCTTTTCGTGAGCAGAGTGGAGTAAATGTTGTTGAACCCGAACCGTCATCTGCGAGGAAAAGAAGACGCAACTTCACTCCTTGTGATGCACTCTCTGCGGCGCTTTTCCTCCTGGTGATATATCTCCCCGATGGTAGAGTTGCACCGAATCCCATTCTGTGCATTCAGCCTCTCTTCTCGCTGCTCAGCATCAAACACATGGAGTTCCTCATCTGTATGCTCCGGCTCAAACAGGTATGGCTCTGGATCTGTGTCCGCTACAAGAAACTCTTCAAAATTGCGTTCAAAGTCGTCCATTGCAGCTACTATAGTCCGGA
>NC_065524.1:11005311-11015593 GCF_006386435.1 Epinephelus moara
GCTAGCTGTTATGCTAACTAGCATTACCTCACGTAGCTAAACATGAATGACAACAACTGTCTCTCCTCCTTATGATTATTATCACCACCGTTCACGGACCAAAATTAGCACCATTTAACGTTACCAGCTGAATGCTGGTGAAATATGCAAGTGGCTGGTAGATTTGCTGCACTCATCCCTCCCCTGCCGACCGCACCGAGCAGTGTGTGTTTGGTGTAACCTAGCAACACAACGATATCGTTCATTGGTGTGGATGCTGCCATTGTTATCGTTATAGTTAACGTTACAGTTATCTTTCTTGGTGTGGACGGCCCTTTAGACTATATGCAGTTCACAAAACCTGGCCAAATTAATATATAAGCGCTTGAAAGATCCACTCATTACTAAAAGTGTATGTCATATAAAAACGTAAGTAATGGTCAAAGTTGTCATATGAAATATTTAAGGTGTGTTGACTGATTCACTTTGTCACCTAATGCATTGAGTAACATTACAAGTTAAGGTTCCACAGTAAGTCACTGGCAGCTGGCCTAGCTGTTGCACAAGGCAGCAATACATACTTTCATTTTATAGTTACAGTTTACTTACTAGAAAAGCACTCAGAGAGTGCAGACCTCCGCCAAGTAAGTGATATTCCCTCCCCCTCTGCATCAGATTTTGCAGCCTGCATCACAATTAGGTTATTTGCATCACTATCATTATTAGGTTATATATGCCTTCACCATGGAGACATTGTGGTGCATTCGTTTTTATTTTGTACCAACACAGAATATAATATGTTTTTTTGTATTTTCCACTTTCTTTTTTCCAACACAGAGCATTAATTTCAACTTTAGAATTACAACAATATTTAGCAAGTAGAACAAGACGTGCTTTCCGGCCACCAGATGGCACTATTTTCACCGTCTTAATTGCTGCTGAGGCTGTCAGACGTAGACTTTATTATTTTATCCACTTTGCTTCAATCGATCACCACCAAAATTTTATCATCTGTTCCTTGTCCCATTATCCACCTTTCCTGAAAATTTCATCAACATCCGTTCATAACTTTTTGAGTTATTTTACAGACAAACAAACAAACAAACAAACAAACAAACAAACAGACAGACAGACCAACGCCGGCAAAAACATAACTTCCTTGGCAGAGGTAATAAAACTCTCCACGGTATGAACAGTGGTTACATGAGCCTCAAAACCAGCCACTACTCAGCCCTGAGCAAAAAATGGTAACGATACAGAACGGTTCTATTGGTACCATCCACAACTTTTCACAGTGGGAATGGAAAAAAGTGTACCGAACTGAAGTGTACCATACCGCACTGCTCGGTGGAAACAGGGCTATAGGCTACTTTAAAGTCTGTCTCAAGAGTGACTGTAATGTTCATAAACCTTATGCTGATAATGCAAACATTTCAGGATGGATGTGACTGTGGATGGTCTCCATCAAAATAAAGTGATGGTATGGAGGCAACAGACATGTGGCTAGCGACTATAATAACTGTATGGTTCATTTGAGAATCTTAAATAAATATTTGTGTAACGTACCTGTGAAACACTTTTAATAGCATTTTTATATGATCATGCTCTACGGATAAACGAGAGTAGAGGATGCCGCATTATCATGAAACAGAGGAGATTTTAGACAATCCATTATTCAGAGTTCACAGTCATTGAATCAGATCACATTCTTAATCACGCTGCAGCATATTACAGAAAAACGGTGCTGCAGAGACAATGTCTGGCCCATTTAGGACATTTAAAGAAGCAAGATCAAGTTTGTGTCACACATTTAAGAATTCATTTTGTTCTCTCTCCCCTACTGCCCTAAGGGTGCTTTAAGAGAACAATGTTATAAAATTAATTTCTAATGAATAATATAAGAGTATTAAAAATGTTTTCTAAGATGGAACAATCCTTCCTTTCGTCTTCCCTCCCTCTGCAGCAAAATAATTTTTTTCAATTAGCTTTGATGTGTTTGAATTCCTGGCAAATTTCATGATTTAACATGTAGACTTAGCCCTAATTAAATGTCATCATGTGACACAGCAACTTAAATTACCACTGACATAAATGTATCATCATTTTAATTGGGGCTGTCATATATAAAAGACAGGGAAGGTGGAGGATCCATGGAGAATGCTGTGAGATAAAACTGATTCATTTATCTTCATGTAGCACATTCAAAGTAAGAGTCTTTGTTCACTTTACTTGAGAAGGTCATCATGCATTGTTTCGGGACAATTTGTATACACACAAACCAATACTGGAATGTTATATTTTGCAAGTAACCAAGGTCCATTAGTTTTGGTGGTCATTAATCAATATGATTTCTTTATAATTGGTTGCTGCTGTGGTGTGGAATTCTCATTTATTGATAAAAGAATCTACATTGTTTTACAGTGTGAGCAGCTGGTGGAGAGTGTATTGATGCTTGTTGTGCATGTTCTGTAATTACTTGCAGAGCCACATACCGTAGATAGGCTACCCTAAAAAAAGACTCTTACTCTATAACCGTGCGGGTTATTAATCATACTTCACAGACATAAAGACAATTTCTTATCTGGAAATGTGTCCCTGCAAGTGGCCCATCCCTGCTTGGCTTTGAGTGTCACAACATGCTCTGAGAGACACACTTTCACAGAGACCATGCTACCTTATGAAAGCCAAGAGACTCCACGATGAGACTTTAATTGTTCACATTTGCTTTGAGCATATTTATATCTTTTTCACAAACTATTTTAGGTAACTTTGAACATTTTTAGTCACTTTGAAAAGCAACTTCAAATACACGGCGCAAAAACACAGTACTCTTAGACATCTTCTGGTGTACTCTGGAATAGTAATTCATGCTGTGAGTCAGAAGGTTATCAGCTTTTTATTTGCAATGCGTTATTCAAACCTCAGTTCGGCATTATTCATATATGCAAATGTCCATATGTCGTTCATAGATGTGACTGTACATGCAGCATGTTTGAGATTAATTACTGGACAACATTCACTGAATTTTCTGTGTGTTTGTGCAGCACACACGAGTTTATTCGCTTATGAATGCTTGTCTACAGTATATATATATATATATCTATACAGCGTGTGTGTTTCTTGGCTTTCCCTCTGTCTCATGATGCCTTTGTGTGTTTCTTGGCTTTCCCTCTGTCTCATGATGCCTTTGTGTTGACAGCATGCTGCCAGAGACAGTATGATGGATTCTCCCTCATGGTGACACTTTATGCAAAACTGTGTCCTAATTACAACCCATAAAAAATGTGGAGCAGACAGTCCCCGAATGCAGGCGAAGCAGACTGTGAAAAGGCGTGTAAATAATTCCAGTATAGCTGCAGCCCTCATCCATCATCATCAATCATCCGTCACTCAGTGACAAACAACACGTGAGTTACGCCCAAACCCTTTAATCTCTTTTGCATCAATGATATTCTCTAATTTCCTCAGATCACATGACGTCTTAGGCGGCACAGTGGTGCAGTGGTAAGCATGTGTTGCCTCACAGCAAGAGGGTTCCTGGTTTGACTCCGGGGTGGGGGAGCCCTTCTGTGTGGAGTCTGCATGTTTTGTGTCAGCGTGGGTTTTCTACAGGTACTCCAGCTTTTTCCCACAGTCCAAAGACAAGCAGGCTGGAATCATTGGCCCTAGGTGTGAATGTGAGTGTGAATGGTTGTCTGTCTCTATGTGTCAGCCCTGTGGTAGTCTGGTGACCTGTCCAGGATGTACCCCAGTGGTAACAGAAATGGAATGACAGAATGAATTAATTAACATGACTTCTTTGTAAATTATTTATTTTCTTTTTAGATTGTTTTGTTTAAGAGTCCCATACTCACCCTGGACAAAATCCGCCTGTCCATCACAGCACACAAGTCACTTATTCTGCATTCACGAGAATTTCGTGACAGCTGTAAGATCATACTGAATTCTTAGTTGTCGCACAGGTGGAGAAGATACATGAAGTTAGTGAACTTTCTCAGTAATGTGCGATATATGACAACATTAACCTCATGTTAACTAACATTAGCTTGAACCAGCCATCGTACTAAGCTACTGGCAGAGGTGGGTAGTAACTAGTTACATTTACTCAGTTACATTTACTTGAGTAACTTTTTGGATAAATTGTACTTTTCAGAGTAGTTTTANGATTGATTGATTGCGTTCATGTTCTTATTTTACAAATAAATCCAACGTTACTCAACAGTTACTCAGTACTTGAGTAGTTTTTTCACCAAATACTCTTTTACTCAAGTAATTATTTGGATGACTACTTTTTACTTTTACTTGAGTAATATTGTTCTAAAGTATCTGTACTCTTACTTGAGTACAATATTTGGCTACTCTACCCACCTCTGGCTACTGGTCACACCAGACCAAGTACGGCTGTAGCAGCAGAAGCCCTGGGTGTATTGAACTGAGTAAGGGTGCATTTTTTCCCCCATGAGTTTCTTTGTTCTTTTTAATCTGAGGACCACTGTATTATTTCTTCTCTCAAATAATGCAGCTATAAACCCATATAGGGAAGTTTTTGAGTGTGTATTAATGTATTTGTATATTTTATTTTGTTTTTATTTTAATGTATATTTTATATAACAATTGTTATAATATAACATTGAAACCAAATATGATGTGTTTTTTATATTTGCTAATGAAACATATACATGTGTTTATTTATTTAAAAATCCATCCACTGATGAAGGCCATGCTATGTGTTTAAAAAAGCTCTGGGATAGATATCTCTCTCTGGATATCTCCATACTACTGGACGTTTTAATCTGGGGCGCCGTCAGCCTGCATTAGGTGGAGTTGTGCTGCTGCCGACTCCCCCCTGGGATCTCCGCAATTGATGTGAGGACTCTAAAACTTCACCAGAGCCTCCCTCGGCATGAGGGTGAGTAGATAATGGCTGAAGCCTCCCTCGGCATGAGGGTGAGTAGATAATGGCTGAATTTTCATTTTTGGGTGCAAAGCTCAAGATGTTTTCATTTGTTTTTAATACATTATAAACTATGATTGATGGGAACATGCTGATAAAATTCCTGATGTTTGGCAGGTACATTCTTAACCATGCTCACCATCTTTAGTGCGTTAGCATGCTAACACACTAAACATTTAGTTGCTAGTTTGCAGGTATTTGGCCAAAAAAACAAAAACTTGGAAAAATTATTTTTTACCCGATGATGGTGCTTATTGAAAAGTGAGGTGAACTTTCTCAAAGTTGGACTAACACACCCAGATAATGTAACTGGAAGATAAATTCCTCCCGCATGTATACAGTGAATTGGACCCAAACTGGTCAAGGCGCTCTGCGCATGCTCCACAGTTTCCGGCCCGGGCTTTGACCTGGAAGTCGAATGGCATTGAATGTGAAACAGAAGAAGAAGCCAGTAACAACATGGTGAAACCTACACCAGAGCCATGCATTTATGGACGGATGAGGAGACACAGTTCATGCTGTGTCAGCTGACAAATATTGTCAAATATTTTAAATATGTGGATAGGAGGAAAACACAGAATGGTGACCTGTTCAAAAAATGTTGGAATAGGTGAACCGGAAAAAGGTCCAATACTAACAAGCAGGCATATCACCACCTATTATGGCAGAGTCGGACATAGTTTGGTCAATAAATCGATTCCCCCCTTTGCTTGTATATTGGGACAAGGATAGTAGCCCACTCGAGCTATGACTGTAGCTTGACTTAACTGTGCATGTAAATGTACTGACTCATTCACAAACATCTTGATGCTACAGCTCATCCTTGCATACTGTAATCTGTGTAGGTGTGACCATGGCTTAGCGCTATGTCATGTTTCGTTGCTCTGACTGGTTGTAGGTCTGTCCAATTGTGTCCCGAGGCATTTTGTTCTGTATCTATTGGTATGGAAATTGAAAATTAAGACAAACTCATTGGCAGTGGCAAATTGGTCTGATGATGCCAGGCTACAATATATGTACAACTTGTTTGATTGTCCTTAAATTGCCCGAGGTAAGAAACACTTAAGTTTCAAAACTCATACTGACACACAGGGTTTAAGAATGACAGAAAATGCAGGTGACAGTTGAGTGCAAGACACAATTCCTAATTTAGAGTCAAATCTGAATTCTTATCCCAAGGTGAGGAGAGGAAAAGTGGAAAAGATCGAGTATTCTGCACAGGTCTGATACCTGCGGGCTGGTTCCTGGATGGCATTGGTTGAATAATACATTCAGTTGTTGGACAAAAAAACATTTTCCACACTATAGATCTATACAGACAATACAACAGTACTTAACAAAAGCTCTGCAGTAAATCCTACTTTACTTTGTATGATTTTTGTTGAGACTGATTTTTGAGGTTGTAGTTTGTGATTAAATTGCGCTGATAATAAGGCTTTCTGCCACAGCAGCGTCTTGTTATTGTAACCTGATCAGATATTTCCATGCTGGTTCTCCAAGACAGGCCCTACCCAACATGTAATACATTACTAATGTTTGTTTGTCTGACCCTTTAGCTGAATGCTTGTTACACATTTCTCCTGGTACCCTCTTACTGTTTATTTCAGCAGCCGCAATCTCCCAGAAAACTGAAGCACCAGCAACAAACTATGTGCCAGATATCCAACAGAAAGTTCTCGCTCTCCCAGGAGATTATTAATGCACCGAACTTTTCTGTGCCAACTAGCAGTGATAGAAATACAAATATTTACAGAAGCTCTTTGAACCTGTGGATTCAATTCAGCTGTAACTTCCAGTCACTAAGAATAGAGTTATTTACACTTAGGCCCTGAACAGGCCGTGCTTCACTCCTTTGTTCTGCGAGTTGAAATATTTATTTTCCGGGATTTGAAATCTTTACAGATACAGTAGAGGTGGCTTGGGTTTTAAATTTTAGTTGGCGTTAGCAGCTTATTATTTACTGACAGGCGCCTTACCTATAGCCTGGAGTATGCAGCTGATTTGCAACCCCTCTGAATAATATATGTGGGTATGAGCCAGTGGTCCTGAGATCTTTGTTTTCTCACACATCTATTTTTCAACTTTTTTTTGTCTGATATTCAGAGGGAGGGAGAGTGTGTGAGAGAGAGAATGAAAATTGGAGGAAAGAGACAGATGGGGGAGGAAGTAAATATACATACAAAGAGGTGCCAACAGTTCCACTCTGTCACACAAATGCTGCCGAGGTGCCAAAATTTGCTCAAATGCAAATGCTGCCCAAACAATAGTCCAGGAACAGCTAAATGAAACTGTCCTGTGGAACTGAAGCTGGCTCATCCTGTAGTGTGATTTGTCCTTTGCTGATTGGAGCATTTACATACAAGCTCCGGTCTGTTTAAGGTCGCAGCTGGGATATGTTGTTTTAAAGCCTCTTCTTATGCTATTCATCAATATCCCTGCAGACATCAATGCACGGCATATTCAGAATGTTACCATGGAAACAAAACATGCTCTGCACGGGCCAACAGTAAATTGTAAATTTGCCTTGGTATATTTTAGTGTTTAATTGGTCTACTTGTCAAACAAAACAAGCACATTGGGAGTGTACTTGCTAATATTGTTCTACAAAACTGAACTGAATGTTAATGTGTTATGTTAATATGTGGAAGTGAGAAAAGGACCAAACTAAGAATAAACCACTCCAACTGCAATTTTTTACCTGTTTATGAAATTTGTGCTACATGGTAATATGTCAGATCTACACCCTAATATCTTAGTGTACTTCGTTGTGTCTTTCATGCAATGTCTGTTCAATGGTTTTCATCATATCATCAGTGCAAGAGCTGGTAGAGATACTGCTCAAGGAAGCCTTGACAGAATGCAACCCTAGATATTCCAGTATTTTCTCTTTACCCACCCTGCCATCCTTCCATCCATCTGGCTGTGGCAAACACTGAAGTATTCGGTGCAAATCCAATGTGCCTTTTCTTCAAATACAACAGGACTGCATTCACACTGGATTTGCAGCGTAGTATGTCGATATGTGGATTTCAAATACTACCTTTTGCTTCCTTGCTGAGAGTTAGATGAGAAGAATGATACCACCTTTATATCTGTGCATTGAACCTGCAATAATTGATTTTTTTTGGTCACTTGGGGAGGGATATTGTGAATTCTGTTTCTGGCCACCTGGCAAATGTAAGCCCAATGTAAGCCCAGTATCAATTTTGTTGTGGACTCCTTAAAGGTTCAGTGTGTAGACGGATGTATTGGCAGAAATGGAATATAATATTCATAACATGTTTTCATTAGTTTATAATCACCAGCAACTAAGAATTGTGTTTTTGTTAGAATGAGCCAATTATATCTACCTTTTGGAGCAGGTCCTCTTCAGTGGAGTCCACCATGTTGTTTCTATAGTAGCCCAGAACTGAGAAACCATACACTGGCTGTAGATAGGGCCATTTGTGTTTTTGCCTTTTCATATTGGCCACCATAGTTCTTGACACACTGGAGATGTTTCATTTGGTTGCAATCTGTAACCTCACTGCTAGATACCACTAAACCTTACACATTCAACCTTTACATAGATGCTCCTCTAGGTTCACCTGCAAGTCGAATACTCACACACATGGGCGGCGGGTAATGAAGGCTAGGGAAGGTTAAGCCTTCCCAAATTTTATGCTGGAAATCATATATAATAATGTGCACATTATATATTATGTGTGTGAGGTTGTCGCTACAGCTGCCCCCTGGTGATAATCAGCTGCGGCAGGGTGATTATGGGTAGGGCAGGCTAAAAAAAAAAAAAAGCATTGTAAATAGCCAATCAAATCCTGTGCTGGCCACAATGGCGCAAAGCATTGTTGTGTAAACATCCGCCTGCCATTTTCATTCGCTTTGGCGCGTGATTTTTGAAAATGAGTCTAAGCAAAATGGATATACAGTCTTTTTTCAAAGCAAAAGATAAACAAAGTCAAAGTAATTCAGAAGCGGTCGGCAGCACCGGCGACCGGGACCCGCCTGCTGCAGCCGCAGCGAGTGCTGGGTGTGGACATGCTAACCCCGGATCACCTGCAGCCACCTGCAGGCCTATGAGGAGTGATGAGCCGGGAGAGGGATGCAGCCACGCGGCCCACGCCAGGGTTGTGAATGGCAGGGAGATCGATTTTTTGTTTCATCCTGGCGCTATGTATAATATTTGGTTAGATACTAGCCTTCCCTAACGTCAGGCTTACGCGCCGCCTATACTCACACAGAGCATCTGTCTGTTGCTTGATATTGAACAGGTAGTGTACCAGGGGCGATTCTAGGATCAGAGGGCTGCCCGGCCAGGCAAGATATTTTTTCACTGTTTTGTACATTTTAACACAATTTCATTCCCACATTTGTGAAAGAAAAGCACAACACTTTTTGGGAAAGTCTGTGACTAAACCATCAAATCTGATAAAGGTTATTTAAATGCTGAGCCACAGCAAAAGAGGAATGGATTGGAATCATAAAAGAAACATATCGTAACCCTAATTTCTGGGGGAAGACAACTCATTTTGATACAGCAGCTCCTCAACATACACATAAACAGTATGTATGTTTCTGGAGTAAACCAGCCCCCTATAGTGAGTACCAAAATACTAATAAGAATACTAATAAATAAAGTCCTCTCTCTGCTCCTCTCTCTCTCTTTGTACTGTCAACCAAAAGGCAAATAACCAAACAATGCGTTTTATATCTAATAAGAGATATAAACTGATACATTGATCCAACTTACAACATCATTCTAGATACATAGACCATTTGATCTTACACTCTTACCTGAACCTGGCTCTTTTTTTTTTTTTTTGATCTTACACTCTTACCTGAACCTGGCTCTTTTTTTTTTTTTTTTCGAAAAAACAATCTTATATCCATGATGAGGCTGTCTGTCTGTCTGTCTGTACGCACACGCACGCACACACACACACACACACACACACACACACACACACACACAATATTGAGTTATAATGTTATTGTTAATGCACATGACACAACAGCTAGCTTCTCTCATTCCAATTCAAACAGAGGACAGTGGTACTGACCACCTGTAACGTTTCCTAGCTAGAAAAAACGTCAGCTAACTCCTACCTAACAACATAAACAGTGACCTACGATTAAATGCAGCAAAAATGCGGACTGGTTAAATGTGTTGGTATTGAGTGGTAGAAGTTAGGAAATGTGCCACATATCCTGGTTTCAGCCAGGTACTTACACCACTACTGCATACCACCCACTCTAGAAGGCAGCGCATTGCTCTGTGCAGATAGAGCGCTCAGAGCCAGAGTCGGGGAAAGGTGGGAGGGATGGGGTGGATCAAACCATTTTTGAGGCAAG
>NC_065524.1:11015602-11124433 GCF_006386435.1 Epinephelus moara
TTTGAGGCAAGTGAGGAGGGGGGGGGGGGGGGGGGGTGCTGCTGTATTTTTGTTGTTAAAATATTACTTTTCAACCAAGTACTGTATAGTTTTGACACTTTTCTAGCTTGTTAAAAAAGGACATACAGTAAAATAAATAAATAAATAAATAAAAAAATCTCTCAAATTTTAGGGGTGCTGGGATTCAATTTAGGGGTGCTTCAGCACTCCCAAAAATGGGCTAGAAATGCCTATGTAGTGTACAGTGAGTTTTTAGGGTGTTTGTTGTTGAAGACAGCTGCCTGCTTCACCCCAAAATTATGCTATTAGAGAGTAAACAAAAACACATCAAGTCCTGTAACCATACGACCACAGAGGTTGGTAAATGTTGTGAAATGGTCTCTGTCAGGTTTAGGCAACAAAAGTACTTGGTTAGTTTTAGGAATAGATCTTTGGGTTAAAATAGGTATGTTACGTAAGTTCAGCTATGTAACAACCTAGGTACATACTTTCAAGTGACGCACATGACATAAGCTAAGTATGTTGCGTAAGTTAACTTACGTGCATAAGTTAAAATAACTCAGTGTTGACTTTGGTTTCACATGGGACACAAACACCAATCTCCCGGGAGAAAGTCCTGTTTTTTGACCAATCCTCTGAAAGAGACTTCATCCCTACACAGACCTTGTCGCTCTTCATACTACATCACCTGACTTCCTCTTTTGCTCTTATCATAACCACTAGAGGTTGCTGCCTGACAAAAGACCTAAATATGGGTCGTAATCATGAACTGTATAAAAAAAAATGGACCATGACATCACCTATCGGTTTGTGGACTCCCGTTTTGGAGTTTGGCATTTCAGCCATAGCCATCATGTTTGTTTTTTTTTGAGATAGGAATGACCATATTTGGACAAGAGGGTAAAGCTGAGGAGGAGGGAAGGTGGAGCCGACTCATTTACTGTGTTGAGACCTTGCAGACAGCCTGTCACTCAAATCAGCCACACCCTTAATTATGCAGAACTTTAAGCCTTAATATAATGTAAACAGGTGAGTTATTAAAAATTAATTCCTGTACAGTTGTAATGAAGGGATAATTAGCAAAAGAAACGAAAATAGTTTTTGTACCAGGCTGTAAACATGCTTATTTCTACTGTAAAGTTGTGCATTTTAACATGGGTGTCGATAGGGATTGACTGGCTTTTGGAGCCATCCTCAAGTGGCCATTAGAGGAACTGCAGTTTTTGGCACTTCTAGGCCAAAAAAGGGTGAGGGGGCTGCTGGGTTGGAATAAGCTGCTTGTACAAATGACCAAGTTAGGGGAAGACAGTCTCCAAAAACAGTAAAGTTAAGTGTCTCTTCTGGTTGCCTCATAGTTATGACAAGACTTCTGGAAGTTCCTACGTCCAGCTGTTGTTTGCTAAAAGGTAATAGTAGTAGCTTACCCCCAGCCTCTGGTCTTTATGCTAAGCTATGCTAATCACCTCCTGGCTCTTCCGTACTTAACACACAGACATCAAAGTGGCACTGATCTTCTCTTCTGACTCTTGGCAAGAAAGTGAATACATGTTAAACTATTTCTTCAAGAGAATTCTGCAGAATTTACCCCATTAATTAGGTGTTTTTTCTTTTGGAATGCACAAAATGCACACCTCCTTCAAGAAAACACAGGTGTTGGTGGTTTAAGGTCAACAGGCTGAAGGTAAGACAAATGAAAACATCAGCAAACCGCAGTCTGGGCTGAAGCTCATGTTCAGCCATTTTCAATGCATTCTTAAGTAACCAGGGCGAACACCAGGGAAGAAGATCCCAGAAAAGACCAGATAGGATTGCATCATCTAGAATTACATTTGCTCTGGCAATATCTCTAACCTACAGGGACAACAAGTCACTAACTCTCAAACTACTTTTGAGCCCTTGTGACTGTTTTTGCAAGCACAGGGTCATTTGTAACTGAGCAGCTCTGGGTGAACGGTTTGGAGTGGAGAAAAAGAAACCGAAGGTGTGAGCGCTCAAAGTGGGATGGTCTCCAGTGGACTCGGATGACTCACATTTTAGTACAATAACTTCAGCATGATTCCATTGTAGGTGTAATGTTTGCTCTCATCTTTTTATAGTGTTTTGTTTACTTCAGTCTCTGCAAAGTTGGTTTGTCAAACGGCAGTACTGTACTGTTTTGACTTGATGGATTTTATATCTGTAGCAATTTTCGTTTGAAGGTAAAATCTAGAGTATCAAATTAACAAGCTGACAGACTGACAGGTGATGTAACCTCAAGGCTATTCTGACAGGAAATGAGATAAAAAGGGATGTTACTTTTACAACATAAAAGAAAGTTTTTTCATTTCTCCAGGTAGATGTGTCTATTAGTAGCAAATCCTTATATTTGATGCTTGCCAGTCTGAATGTGTCTGGATTCTCTTTCTGCCCAATAAGCAATGTCAAGCTTTTCCTGGATATGTGTGGGCAAATGTACGTGAGTAAAACAAAGGCAGAGAGAAAGACAAAGACAGGGAGCGGGGTTGAATGAGTGAGGGATCAAATGGGGAAAATATTTACACAGAGGAGTGAGAGATGAAGGATGTCACAGGAAGGGAGAAAGGGAAGAAAACAGGAAAATGTGTTGTGGGAACCAATTAAAGTTGTGCTTCTACCTGCTCCACAGATGCTTGAATTAGTAGTGTCTATGGGTAACTTTTACAAAAATGATCACCTTCTTATGTCCCTGTTTAAAATTCATTTCTTTAATAAAAAAAGTAAGAAAGTACGTACTTTTAATGACTCAAGATCCCTTCTAGCTATGCAAAATAAATGACATGCATAGTTTAACATTATTTAGCCGGAAAGTGACACGATTTTTTAGCAGTGTAATTACTTTCTCAGCTAATGACACACCATTGCAACATGCATGTTCTGATTTATTCATCAACCCAGCACGGCTGTTTTGTGACACATCATTCTTGCTTTGTACACCGGGTTATTCCAGTTATCACAGCGCCAGTGTCGGGGAACACTCGACACAAAAACAATTTAATATGAACACACCAGAAAAATGAAAGGATAGAAACCTCAGGTGGAATGACAAGGCAGTCAGCTCCCTCTCTGACATCTGTTCCTGTGAAAGGAAAGCAAGGACGCCACTAACAGTTTACCCCAGATACCACAGTCCCCTCTGGCAGCAGCATCTGTCTAATGAGGGTGCACAGTAGCTCCTGTGAAGCCAGACATAACGGCGCTTTGATATCACGGAGTTTCCAACTTTTCAAGAAGGCACGACGTAATGAGGATGAAAAAGCTCAAATGCTAAAATGTAAGATGTCTCAGAGATCCAATGTCAAAAAATCTAATTCCACCAATCTGTATCCAGATGCTTCATCTCGTATTGCATTTGCAAAAATCTATCCGAGACTTTGCACGGGGAACATCTTGACTGTGTGCTACTAGTCAATATTTCTTTGTCTAGTTTGCAGGGTACAAGCCGAGCGCCGGGCATATAATGAATTGGACGTGGTTAAAGTTTAATGTGGTGGTTTTTGCTGGCTGCCCGTCAGGGGCTCCAACCTGACAATAAATCTAGCAGGTGTGACTGACAGATAAATAAGGGAAACTGTGGTCTTACGCCATTAAAGATAATCAATACTTCAACACCTCTTAATAGGCTACACAAGATAGTAGATAGATAGAACAAATTGTAAATGATTAATAGTTATATTGTTTATTTACTGTAAATGAATGCCAAATAAACAACTTTAAATATTCTAATGTGTAAAAATATCAATAAAACGTGGAATACAGCCATGGACAAATTATGAAACGATGGATATCTGGATAGAGACTTGTAAAATACCCCAGACCCTTCGTACATATCATATGAACACCAACTAACGACAGTGTTTGTTTGTAATTATTTTGAGTGTCATTGTGGTAATTTTCTGTCCCTCTGTAGTCATTTACATCTCTCTGTAGTCATTCTGTGTCTCTTTGTGGTCGTTTCATAGTCTTTTGATTGCCTTTTCAACAAGAAATAACAGTCACCTCACACACAGGTTTCAATGGGGCCAGGAGCCCGAGGCCTGTGCCCGGTTGGCCACATCAGTAAAATATCTATGATACTGTTAAGCCAACTACCTATCACCTTCTGACCCTGCTCTATGGTAGGGTGCTCGACACTTTTGATGAGTGTTGTTCATCAGAAATTAAACAGTCATGCTTTGTTATCAGTTAATGCTTCAGCAAAATGTTTTAAGTCTTCTCCATGGTAACCAAAGACTCCCTGTGTTTTCTTGTGGTCTGAGTCTATTGCTGTCACGTTCAGTGAACCATCATCTGCACAGACAGCTGTTTAAAATCACACAAATATCAAGCTGTTTATGTTTTTAACTTACTAACCATATCTACGTTGGCTGATCAGCTCCCAGTCTGTGTGGGTGGCAGATTCCCCTCACTCACTACAGTAGGCTGGGAAATAACATCAATGAATCAGTAAATACAAACACTGTTGATTTCTTCCCGTGGTCGTGTCATGAAAAATATTTTGTTTGAGTAAATATCTGCTGTCAGTCAGCCTGGTGAAGGCAGTTTGACCTGCCTCTGTCCTCTCAGCTCGCCAGGAGCTGCTGCAGACATACGGCTGCTTCAGTGGAAGGAGACGCTGAATGCAGGTCAGAGTGGACACAAAACTACTATCTCTAAGGGGACAATAGTAACACTTGCAACTACAACGCGTGACAAAATATGATTTTGGCGACATAACAAAATTGTTCAAGTGCACAATGTGACACTTTGTTTCCATCGAAAATAAATCATTTCTGTTGAGCGACACCCTTCAAAAGTATCTAGCGCCCAAACATGGCTGTGTTCAGAAATACTAACTCTGGCACAAACTGGACTGTCAACAAATTTGGAAGTCTTTTGGAAAGTCCCACTCAGTTTTTCATAACGCCACACTCTTGGAGCTGCAGGGCAGACTCTGGGCACTCTGTCTGGGGGGATGGAGCAGCAAAGCACCAAGTGGAGGAAATGTGTAATTGACTCAGGTGTTCATTAATTCATGTAGAAATAGAATGCAAACAACAGGATTTACAAACACACACCCATATATCAGGCTTTATGGGGGCATTTAAGATAAGATAAGATAAGATAAGATAAGATAAGATAATACTTTATTGTCTGTTTGCACAGAAATTTGTCTTGCTTGGCTGGATGGCCAATCAGATTCTGGGGGCATGCCTCCCTTGAACACTCCCTTGTATGTGGCTGCAAATGCTACTAAACCAGCTGGCTAACTAGCTTGAAACAATTGTGAGCTTAGTTTATTACTCTTAATAGACAGTGTTAAGGGCAGCAGCCAACGTTTGCGGATTTATTCAGTTACTTCTGCCACTTTTTGAATGTTTGAATGTAAAAAAAAAAGTTGATCCTCACCTAGTGTGTTGGCTGGCTAGGTAGGTAGTATGCCTGCTAAGCTAGAGGTTAAACACTAAAGAGGTCTGATACTGTGTCTGTGTATTGTGTTTATTTACAGCAGCAGCATCAGTTGGTTCAAAATATGAATATGAAGTGACATCCAGTAAAGTTCATCAGGAAAATAAATTATGAAATAACATTTCACAAATTTAATTTTTAATAATTTCCTAAGTTTCAAATTGTTAAAAAAAAAAATCTAATTTATTTAGATTTTTATTTTATTCATTATTGAAATTATTCTTTCTTACATATAGGCCTATATGACACAGTGTTTTCATGTGATTATTTATGTATTATTTTTATTTTTTTTTTAATTCAATGATGAGCTGTTTGCTTGTCCATGGTTCTAAATTATTCCAAATATAAAGTCAAGATAAATCTTACATAAAATGATTGTCAGTTAAAAAATAATGATGCTATAATAGTACAGAGATTGTTGCCATATGGATATTGATCTTCACCTTTCCAAGTGAAGGGCGGCTGATGACAAGGAACCAGCTCTGCAGAGCCTACCCTCTTGTGCGTTTGATAAATTGCGGATGAGTGATTTCTGAGGCTTTGCACTGAAATCCATCACGCAGATGGAGAGGGCAAGGTCACCTTGCAGCTGAATGAAAATGCTTTTTCAAATAGATGAATTGTTTAAAGGTAAAGATTGTATTTGTTGGAATGTTGCATAATGCATGGCCATGCTAATATCCCAGCAAGCTCTACTTGTACTGTGGTCAAATGTTAAATGATTGGACATGACAGAGACTGTGGAGATTGAAACATTACAACGACTTACTTCACTGCCACACTGAAAAAAAAGTATCTTTAGTGCTACGTATCTGTAAATACAGTAGAACTCATTGAATATGAATAATGTATCACACAGTTGACCCCTTGAGAGCTCAAGAGATCATTTGACAAATGCATAAAAGCTTTTGGTTTCAGGGTGCACCTTTAATCTGAGCTCCTCTGGTGACCTGGGTCTAAGTGATGGAACTCGGAGAACACAGCCCACATAAATCATGCATAAAACATGCACATGGCCATATAACCCTTGGTAAAACGGTTCGGTGAGAGCAGCAGCAGATGAATGAGGGCTCAGGTGGATGTGGGGAAATACCAGGATTCAAATGTGACAGAGAAGATATAAGGGGGAGATTCATCACAAGCAGACCTGTCGTTTCAGCAAAAGGTTGAGAGCTGGGTGTCCTTCAAGTTAGAGGCCTCATCTTTTCACCTCTCACATGCATAAAGAATGACACGGGGACAGTCCCCGGTTGGAATTTCAAGGATATTCAGAAGCCTGTTACACACTACAAGGACAGCAAGTGAGGGCAGGCGGCAATCATTTCTGGATGTGAATTTTATGTCTTTGTTAATTGGCGGGATTGATGAATGGACAGAGCACTAACAAGATTTTAACAGTCATGACTATACTCTATTATCTTCTACTGTTCGACACAGAGTATGTTTGAAAAAGTGAATATTTTTGCAGCCAGTCTCACAAACTACTGGACCAATCAGCTTCATATTTTGTGTGCATGTTTATGACTGTATGCTCAAGGACCTCTTGTGGTTGTGGTGATTCACAATTGTTGAAAAACCTGCTTTATTAACCGTTTTATACCGCCATACCGACTCCTCACTCCGCTTAACCGTCTGCTGGGGGCTGCAGGTTTTCAAGATATCGGCTCAGCTAAAAACAACAAGCCTTACCTAGTCTGTTGCGTGCCACATTATGGCCTTTGTGTGGCTCAAAAACTGACATCCATAGAAAAATTTGGTCTCATTTTAAACCGATGCATCTACAGATTAATGGCGCAGTACCTTGACTGTAACAGAGCCTTCCCTGATTTATCGAGCTGTAGCATACAGACAAAGTTAATACTGCTAAAAGCCCAGTATATTTCACATACAGTGCCTGTTAGCAGGAGAACTCAATCTGCTCTGTGCAATGTGCCTCAGCTTTGTCATAAAAAGATAAGGTGCATATTTTTTTAGCTTCTGGGATGCCTCTGAAATGTGCCATGGTGCGTCTGCTGGAATAACAAGAATTGTCTGGACACAATCAGCTCAGGCAGCTGCCTGGTGGAGATCTGCACTGTACTGAGTGCACTTTTCTAGTTAATATAAAGTCATATCTTTATATGATGAACAAAAATCATGGTCATGTATTTTCTGATATTTTTTTTTCTTTGCAGTGTTTATGAAAACGTACCAGGCACATTCATTCCCTTATTTATTTTTTTTTAAATTCCCTAACACTCAAAATAGAGGTGGGAGAGGGCGGCATGTGGCAAAAGTGCTAGGCCAAATTCAAACTAATGATGTCACATCCACAGAGTCTGAGTTGCCAGGTCACAGCGCTTTTGACCTTTAGACTTTTCAGCACCCTCTGGCAAAAGTAAGTTTAAAGGAGTGTGAATGTTGCTAAAATGCCACTTCCCCTGACTGTAAAACTCTCTGTGGTCATTTTGCATAACGCAAAATATTGTTTTTGAGATTTTAAGTTTATTCACAAGTTCTTTGAATACCAAGACATTTGTATTCGATTGTTTTTTTCCCGTTTTTCTCTCACTGAACTCAACCAACAAAATGCATCCAGTAAATCTCTGCTTCTTTGAAAATACAATCTATAGTGTAGCTCCATTCTGCTAATGCTTCAAAGATCCCTACGGGGAACTCATCCTGTTTTCTCTTCCTTCCACAGTATGGTCAGGGATCAAGGATCAGCTAGAGAGCAGCCTCCCTGGAGGTTGAAGCTAATACATCAATGGGTGGAAGGGATTCTTTGTCCTACTTAAGCATGCTTCAGCTGAGTGGCTTGAACCCTCTCCCGCTTGAATGGTGGTCTCTAGCACTCTCCTGCCCTACCATGCAGCCACTGAGTGGCAACAGTTATGGCACACGTATGCTAAGATCGGATCAGCTGCTGCCTGACTGACCGCCCCTCACGCCCCTTGGGGTGTTTTGGATGGAAGTGTTCCCGGTATACCACGCAGAGGCAAAGAGGTGAGGCCTAAGGAAGGTTGTCGAGCTCCATCCATCAAGGGTCAACACCTTGGCACAAGGTCCTCCATCCTGACTTATAGCCCCTGAGCGTTCTGCCCTGAATTTTTAACCCAACTTATTTTTCTCTCTAAGGAGCAGATTAGAAAGTATAATAGCTTGAAGTGCTGCTGCGAAGCGTTAAACGTGCACTGACAGGATTAATGTCACTTGATTTCTTCAAAGTACCAAAATAGAGATGGAATGATAACATACAGCATGTGTTGTGTGTCATAATAGATTATTATTCCACTGTGATTCCTTTGATTTAAAATATGTGAATCGCTGTTGAGTGTTTCAGTCAAATACTCATTAAATTTCTGGTTGTCTCATGTGAAGGTGTTGATGGAAAAAAAAAGCCTTAGTTGTGGCTTAAAATATCGCTTCCCCCCTCATACTGTAATAGGAGGGCAATGCACAGCCGACATCATCATGACAGATATTTTTGGCATTCATCTTGGGCAGCTTTGGAGACTCCAAATCAGCCGCGAGTCCATGGCGTGCGTCATTGCGCAGCGGCGCGTCCAGCCCATAGTGGTTAATGGGAATCCGCTGACGGAGCACAACCAGTTGTTGGTGCGGGCATATGTATGCGCGGATCAGCAGGTGCTGTGTTTAACAAAACTGGATGGAAGTCACGGTTACAAGCACGCCGATCTGAGGGAACATTCTCACGGTACGGACTCTTATTTCCAGGATGCGCTGACATATATGACATGCTCACGGCGATCGGCAGTCACAGGTAAAGTTCGGATTTTAACTTTATTTTCCTGGATGTTTTTTTGTTGAAATGGTGGGCGGCATCCTGTTCATGTTTGCTGCGCCTCAAATTTTGGAGACGTTTGTTGTCTTGTCGTGCGCCTTTTTCCTCACCAGCGCGCCTTTGAATAGAGCGTGCCGTCTAATTCAGGCTGGATACAAAAGTCCGCTGATGATTTCAACTTTGAAGTATGGAGTGATCTTTTGTTTAAGTCCGAAAATATCCAAAAATATGTAAAAATCTTCATGCGTAGTCTACAATTTCAGGCGTATCTCGGTGTTACTTAACAGCCAAAGGCATGGTTTGCCTCTGTGTGTGCGTGTGTGTGTGTGTGTATCCATACGCACACACGCACGCTCCCTAAATCCTGCTGCTTTCAATTAATTCTGTCTGTGTAAGCCGTTGGTGCACCAGTGCATAGATGATGCTCTTTCTTGATGTGAATGAGGGTTAGGAGGTTAACAAGTTTTTGCTTAACCACGCAAGCCACTTTGATTGATTTTTCCCCATAGGGCCATTTTTTGGAGATTGTGCTCAGTTTATAATAGGAACAACATTCCAGTATTCCAGCTGTGGTCAAGCTCATCAAGCAAACTGTAACCTTTAGGTGAGCACTGGAGGGATTTTAAGAATGATGGTTATCAAAGTGACATGAAGGTGAAGACTTTTGGTATTAATTTACTACACACCCTCAGGGTGATGTGGAACCTGCCTTATAGCGGTGTCTTTATAGGAAGTGTGTGTTACCAGGAGACTAAATGGAGAATTTATCTGGGTTAAACACTACAGCCTGTAGACATTCACAAGCCAGTCTAACCTTGTGTATTAGATAGTTCTTATCAACGGTGGTGTCTACTTTGGCCAATCTTTACCCAGCAGCTCCACATCAGATAAAAACAGTTAAGCTGTCAAGTCAACAGACAAATGCTCCCAGCAATGCTATGATTCCACTCTGATAAAAACTAATTAAAATCAACGCTAACACTCCATGAAGCCTTGTGATGAGTTTCCCCAAGTCCTCTTCTAATTTCTGAAACTATATTTACCGCGATGATAATGCCTGTAATCAGCAGAGTAAGCACAGACTGTAAGACGTACTTAATTGGTGCAGATTTTTGTTCTCTCTCTGGGTATAAACTGCCAGCTGCCTTTCAGATTTAGCTCTCACAGTGCAGGCCAGTCAACACAACCAGGCACGGAAAGGGAGAGGAATGAGATTTACATAAATAGAGTTGTGTAGAGATAATGGAAAGGCTCTCTGTTATCATCAAAACCCCAGAGCTGGGGGTGTGCTTTCTATCTCAGATAGACAACATAGAAGAATCAAAATATGGCAGCCTTAAACAACATATTGAAGTATTGGAGTGGTTTCATTTTAAGTTTTCTCGTTCCGTATTGATTTATCCCCCTCTCCTGTTTGCTTCTGTTACCTGCTTATTGACTGCTTTCTGTGGTTTATTAAGCTAAATAGGAGCGTTGCCTTGTGGAGCACATCCCATATGACAGGTGCAGACCTTATGACCCCACTTTTTGTTCCGTTTGCTTTTTGGCACTGAATTCAAAACATTTTAGACTCACCAGGTTTGTTTGCAGTGCAGGTGCATCATGGCAGCAGTTGTGTCACTCTCTGCTTTTAGTCTCATGGGTTCTTGCCTTGGCTCAAGGGCACAGCGCCATGTGTCATCGGTAATACAATCTGATGGCCTAAGTCCTTCTGGTATTGTCCATTCTCGAGCTGTCACAGTGTCCACATGTGTCTTCAGATCAACTGGATTCCCCTCAGGCTTTTCTTTTCAAAGATTACACGTAATAACATGTGAAATGTGGCCAAAGCCCAGAGGGGTGGTCATACAGGACCAGAAGCTCTCAAACAGTTACATGCAGTGTGTGAATGGGTTATTTCTGAGAGGAAAAGTTTGACGTTATTGGTCAATATGCTTTTTCACTTTCGTTCAGAAATAGCATTCTATAGATTAATAATAGCCTCTTGGATAATGCTGGCATTTTTCTACCATGTGTATTTAGTAATTTGCAATGTCCCTTCTCAAATAAATTAAACTGCGTTGTTTAACATATCCTGATACAACATTTTGTATGTTACCAAACAAATCAGTTACTGGTTATTTTAGGTTTAGGAAGAGAAGCATGGTCAGATGTCGTCACATTACGTGCATGTCGTAAAGTTACATAGGTTAGGTTTCGGAAAAGAAACGTGGTTAGGATCATCATTAAGTACCTGAAGTTACGCACTAAATGTTAAGTTATGTAATGTGATGATGTGACGATGTACCTTAAATAACTCAGAATTCCCTTGTTTCAAACAGGGCATGAAAAGTAGTCTCCTGGGGTAAAGTCCTGTGTTTATGTGACCCACCCACCACCCCAACCTGTCTCCTTACTTGGACTTTGGCACTACTTCCTTCTTTACTTCCATCAGTGCATTGGTCACGTGATTGCAGCTTTCATGAGTACATGGGTTGTATATGAAATAGGGTACATTACTTCTGGCAGGTATACATACAAACAGTGCATGAAAACAGTCTGCAATGTTACCTAACATGGAAACACAGAATTCCTCTGTACAGTGACCCATGTTATAGCATGAAAATTAATTAATCTTTGTCTCTGAAAAATCACATTTTGGTTTGGTGTGTGGCTCTGAATACTACAGTTTTCATGACCCTTCGCTGCTGTTGCTATGAAGAAAATGCCAGATATAGAAGCACAAATCAGAGCTGTAGTAAATTCCAAACACTTTGTTGTTGCAGCTGGGAATTCATCCAAAACTGAGTCAGAATCCAAAAGTGAATGAACTTTATCTTAAGATTTTTATAGTTTTCTCCACAGTGAACTTTAAAGGGATAGTGCACCCAAAAATGAAAATTCAGCCATTATCTACTCACCCTCATCCTGAGGAAGGCTCCTTGCAACTTTGCAGCTCTATAACGATTAATTAGTTAGCGTAGGCTGACCAAACGTCCTCTTTTGCCCGGACATGTCCACTTTTCACGTCCCGTCCGGGGCGTCCGGGCAGTTTTTATAAACTGATGATAATGTCCGGTTTTCCGTGTGTTTGTGCGTGTGTGTGTGTGTGTGTGTGTGTGTGTGTGTGTGTGTGTGTGTGTGTGTGTGTGTGTGAGAGTGCGGCACGGGCCACATATTTGTCTATTCTGTCCGAACCCGAACCGAGCCCGACATTATTTAATGACCAAAGCATTGAGTTTGTGTCACACAGTTGTTACAGTTACAGGCTATTTAACAGGCCGGGCGTGTTCAGCGGAGAGTGAGACCTCCGTGTTTGAGACGGGAGGCGGGAGGTCTGACGCTTCCAGCGAGAGGAGAGGGAGAAATAAAACAAAATAAGATAAAATAGGAAAACCTGTCTCCCTCTTTTATTTTATTTTCAGCGTTTAATCAAGGCGGAGGCGGGCGGCTGGAGGTTCGAGACTTCCAGCGAGGAGAGAGGTAGAAACAAACAGCCAATGTGTGTCTGTGTGTGTTATGTTCAGGTGTTGTCATGTAAATAACTGTGCCCAAGCAATAAACAGGACAGACAATAGGATTTTATTTATTTTTACACTACATTTTCACTGAAAGCTGACCGAATACAATTTATAGCTACATTTTTGACCAAACCCGCCCGACCCGTCGGGACCCGTCAGGTACCGTCGGACTCGGATCGCCACACTCTAGTGTTATGTGTCCCCTATTGGGGCCTATCTGAATTTCTGTCTTTGAGAGATATTATTTTGTAATATAACTGAATTTTCTATCCATACATATACATTTTAAATATATTAAAATTATAAGGCATCTTTGAGTAAACTGCGAGTATCATTTAAGTAGGCTATGTCGTGGTCGGCCGAGTGTCCTCTTTTTTGGAAATCAAAATATGGTCACCCTAAGTTAGCGTTTTAGGTGGATCTTTGGACAAAGCCAGGCTAGCTGTTTCTCCTGTTTTCAGTCTTTGTGCTAAGCTATCCCTATCCAATAACATTCTTCTCCTCTAACTTTTGGCAAGAGGGCCAAAAAGTGTTTTTCCTGCGATTTGGAACAATCCTTTAAACACCATCCCTACTTCATCATTATAACATCCATTTTATAGCTTTTCCATCTCCTCTGATTCCTCCTCCTCATCATCTTCACCACTATCATCACTGCTCTAATTGCAAGCCCGCAAATTCCCTCCCCATACAATACGTTTGAGCGGCAACACTGCTGACTCATCCCAATAATAATGCAGAGCGATGGACACTAGAGACCTGTCTGAGATGATGAGAAGTAGAAGTCACTCAGAGCCTGAATCGACTCGAGACTTCTAAACCCACAGATGAAACAGGGGAGGAGAGGCCTCCGCCTAGTTGAAGTCCATAGAGTCCCTAATGTTTCTGTGAGACGTTGCCCTGGCGTGTTTGAAAGAGAGAAGGAGATAGAGCAAGAAAGAAAGCAAGAGTGAAAGGTCTCTGTTGGGCTGTGTGCTGAGGAGTACACAGAGTAAAGTCACTTTTATAAAATAAGAAGTGTTGGTGAGACTGTGGCAAGAACCTTAAAGACCCTACACTGACAACATCACTTAGATTTTTTGATGACAGATGAAATTATTCTACCACACAGTGAAATACTCCATTACTCTTTCCCATCACTCTCACATTAGGGATTCTTTAAGAGCTTTTTTTGTTCCAGTATAGTTGTGGAATTTCTAAAGAAATCTATGATAAGCGAACTAGACTGAAGTTTGAGTGCATGGAAGAGTACTTTCATGTTGTGTGTATGAAGCATATTGGCTGAAATGGTGTCAGAGTCAGATATTTTTATTTTTTTCCCCTTTTCTTAGATTATGGATGGATTGTGACAGAAGGCTGTATCAAGTTCATTAATTGTTGGCATATGTTTCACCATATCTTTAGTCACCTTTGTCTCATAATTTTTCTCCTAGATTGAATAGATCAGTTACATATCATAAACTCTGGTCAAAAACTGAAAAAATCAAACTAGAGGAGCTCAAGCTGTTAGAGCAGAGATGGTCTAATGTTGCCAAGGCTTAGAAATTACTGATGCTGGTAGGTGAGATAAGACAATAATGTGCCATCTCTGGCTGAAATGCGGTCAGAGCTGATCCCTATGAGAGCATTTGTGTCTGCTTGGTAGCCTACTCAGTAGCCTATTTGCTGGTTCCCTAAGTTGAGGTATCAAAATCAGTGTTGTAAACATGTGGATTTGTTCATGCTTTAAACCTGGACTAAAGGTTACAAAAACGAGCCATAAAAAACACATAGCCTAGCAAGGAACCCAAAATACTTTTCTTATTACTACCTATTAATGATGCACGGGTTGACCTACAGCCAGCACCGTGGATCAGCTGGTTTGGTTAAGCTTCAAAATATGATCTCTCTTCACTCATAATGTCCAGTAAAAACTTTTCCCTCTGGAAATATATGCCTAACACCATGTCCTAGCAGCAAGCATCACTCTCTGTCCACACTGAATCAGCACTTCTGTAACGTCATGTAAACAGACCACAATAGTTATCAGCTGTGTGATCGAGATCATAGGCTTAAAATGCAACCAATTAAAAGATGGGTCAATAGGCAACTTGCTGTCTCTCTGTTACTTTTTAAAAGGGAAAACACATATTTTGTGATAATTTCGGGAAATGATATCCATGGGTTCCATCCATCAATGATATCATGATATCCAACAGCAAGTTGGTCATTACCAGAAACGTTCAGCCCCAGTTGGCTCTCATATGGTTGGTTAGTGCGTGCTTTAAAAAACCCTGAACCATGAATGACTACCACCTTCAGTGAATTATATTTAATTTACCCCTATGCCTGAATTGTAAGTGAAATATTCACTTTATAGTGTAAAATAACATGGGAAAAATGTGCACATAGCATGCAGGCTACACAAATTTGGCTCAAAGCTCCCCCTTGCAATGTTTTGGGTTAAAAAAAAAAGTAGTGTAAATAGGTCTTTTTTCCATTGCAAAAAAAAAAGAAAAAAACTTGTCACATTAAGAATGAGCCTACTGGTGTCCCTGTAAGCTATGCTAATAGCAGCATCCACAGCAGCTCAGTGCTACTGGAATGCAGGCATAATCAATACAATTAATTACACCTGTGGGCATAATTATTACAGTACAGTAGACCTGTGCTTCTTCTGCTACATGTCACAATGTCTGCTTTGAAAAGTCCTGTTACAACTATGTAGCACTGCTGCTTGCCTACTCACCTAGACAAAACTACTCAGTGTTTGTTTTGTAACTATTAGTAAAAGAGGGAACAAGGAAGCCATTTTGGACATGATTTGGTTGACCTATTCGGTAAGTGTATTGTATTGTTTTTAGCATGGTTAGCTAGCTGGCTAGCTAAGAGGACCACTTGTGTTAACGCTGAGATAAAAAATAAAATGTTGGCAAATGAATACAGCTGTTTTAACATGTGTCATTCTAACAAGTAATTACTAGCTTTTAGCTAGCAGAGGATATGTTAGGGTTAGTACATTGTTTACATGTGCTCTTGTTTATAGAAGCAAAGCAAAACTTTATTTGTATAGCACAATTCATTCCAGGTGGAAACACAATGTGCTTCACAGAGCATATGCCACCATAGAGGTTGCAGTTAAAAAGTGTACAATGTACATGAGCACATAAGTAAGCACAGTTAAAAATAATAATAATAATAATAATAATAATGATGATAGCAACAATAAATGTGATTTAAAAAACCCACCAAAAGTGGAGATAAAATGAAATAAATAAACAAAGTTTATTATATTATAAATAAGTTTAAAACATTAAAACCATAAAAGTCAAAATAAAAATAATAAAAAACAAATATTATTAAGACACAAGTAAAAACCATAAAATACACATAAAAATAATAAAAACCAGTAAAACCAGACTACTGAAAGGCATGGCTAAAAAGGAATGTTTTGAGTGTTGATTTATAAGATAGAAATGTTGGAGCACACTTAATATGACTGGGTAGGCTGTTCCATAGTCTAGGAGCGTAGGAGCTAAACGCAGCCTCACCAATTTTTGTGGAGACCCTGGGAGTAACCAGACGGCCTGTCCCAGTTGACCTGAGGGGTCTACCTGGCTCATAGAATAAAAGCATGTCAGACAGATATTGAGGTGCCAGACCATGCAGAGCCTTAAAAACAAGTGCTAAAATTTTAAAATCAATCCTAAATTTTACTGGGAGCCAATGTAAGGACCTTAAAACAGGTGTTATATGCTCATACTTCCTTTTTCTCATTAAAACTCTAGCAGCAGCATTTTGGAGCAGCTGCAGTCGATGAAGATGCTTTTGAGGTATTCCCGTGAGCAGTGCGTTGGAGTAGTCTAGTCGACTGGAGATAAAAGCGTGGACAAGTTTTTCACTAGTCGACTGGAGATAAAAGCGTGGACAAGTTTTTCAGCGTCACTCTGGGATAAAAAGCTCCTGATCTTTTTAATATTTCTCAAATGATAAAAACCTATTTTAATTATGTTGCTAATATGGCTCTGGAAAGTTAAGTCAGCGTCCAGAATGACGCCAAGGTTTCTAACCTGTGTGACACTTTCCAGTGACAGTTGTGACAGTTTAAAAGATATTTCCTCTCTGTGTGCCTTTGCCCCGATAACCATTATTTCTGTTTTGTCACTGTTTCACTGTAAAAAATTACTGGACATCCAGCAATCGATATCCTTGATGCATTCATTAAGAGTATCAATAAGGCTCAGGTTATCGGGAGACAGGGAAATATATCATTGAGTGTCGTCGGCTGATGGCTAGAACAATGATGGCTAGCTAACCAGACACTATATCTTTAGCTTTGGTTCCAGCTGGTTACACTTAAGACAAAGAGCAGAAATTAGCCATGTATGAAAAGCTTTTCCATTATCATTTTGTCTTGTGTTTCATCAGAACCTTTGAATATTGGATGAAAAAGAAAAAAAACCTTTTACTTCATGGATAATTTTAATAGCTGCCTCAAGTGTAACCAGTGTGCATCAGAGCCACTAGGGGAGATCAGGGGCAGTTGTAACATCTCAAATTGCACCAGTCAGAAATGAGACAGAACCATGAATGAAACTCATTATGCATCTTAAGTCCAAAACACACTGGCGGCGTCACATGACGGCGGAATCATTGACACGAGTCAAGTGCTATTTTTTTTTACAACTGACCCTGGCTTCCCTACAACAGGAATCATTCTCTGTTATACTGTGGTGACTGGTTAGCTAGTTATCACCTGTTAACAATAGCATAAACAATGTTCTCTTACACGAGCTTGAAAATCACTGCCATCATTCAGTAAGTAATGGCTATTATGAAGAGAAGTGAAAATAACTGGGGTAAAGGGTGAATTTGAGTATGGACAAGCAGCTCAGAGGCCACAAAGGTTGACATGCTATTGATGTGACTCATCCAGTATGCCTAGAATAAGTACCTTGAAGAGCGACAAGAGAGAGAAAAGCCAGAGAATTAGATGAAGTGACTCAGTTCTGCCTGACACATCTTTTCATATTCGCTCCTGCCCTTTTCAAGTCAGCTTAAAATCAAATTGCCAGCAGTTGGAGTCACAGCTGAAAGACAGGCTTCACTTTGGAGGGCTGTTACCCATTCTCCCACGTTGGAGTGTCCTTCATCATGATGGTCACTGAGCCTGGGCGGATGCAAGAGCAGATTTGACAGACGAACATGGGCTGAAGAGTGGAGATATCTGTGCATTAGATGAAACACTGCCTAACCTGGGACGCTGATAAACCATGGTCTCATCTCCTAAAATAACAAGTAAGCAAATATTTAGTGCTTTGAAGATTAGGGTCAAAACTGCAGTCGTCAATAGCCAGCTTTCTTTGTGCACAGTTTTACGTCTGAGTGTGTTTATAAGTACATTCTATTCGGAAGTTTTGTATCGTGAATGTTAAACAAGGCCACAAAAGCTTGACTGAAATCTGTAATGTATTCACTTTATTTATAAATCAAAACGTTGTCGACAGACAGTGACAGATGAATTCAATTACAACTGATAGTGAGAAAACAAAAAATAAATTATTATGTGCTTTTCCCATTTACTGTTTGATCCATCCGCTCCACTCACTGAGTAACTGGGGCATATACAGACAATGATACAATCTTACGTCCAGTCATTCTAATGATGGAAGTCAAAAACTTTGTTACAAAAGGAGCACTGATGTGAATTTTGTCATTATTTTGCCACCTTATTTTGAATCCAGGGGTGTGCTTCATTATATTAACTTAGGGCCTGTGTCAGCATTGTGTTTTCTTCTGAGTGCCAGCATCTTTTTGCATCTGTGCCGGTGATAGCCATAGCTGGAGGCATTATGTTTAGGCTAGTCCGTCCATCTGTCCATCCCATTCTCGTGAATGCAATGTGTTAAGTTCACGTAAAGATAATTTCTTCAAATTTGACACAAACATCTACTACGACTCAAGGATCAACTGATTAGACTTTGGTGCTCAGGGGTTAAAGGTTGCGGTCACTGTGACCTTGCGTCTGTCTAATTTCATGAACCTGAACCTTTCCATTTGAGGGAATTCCCTCAAATTTGATGCAAACTTCCAGTTGGACTCAAAAATGAACTGATTGGAATTTGGTGGTCAAAAGTCAAAAGGTCAAGGTCACTGTGACCTCAGAAAACCCATAGTTCAGGAATTCATACACTAATGACAAAATTTCACTTAAAAGTCTAATAGGATAAAATGATAAAGTGATGACATTTTATATCCAAAAGGTCAAAGGTCAGCTTCACTGCAACATCGTAATGTTCTGCAAAACCACATTTCTGGCCATTATTCAGTGTCATAGCTCAAGCACAGAAGGGGAGATATTTGGTTGGATACTGAGTTGGTGACACTTGTGTATCCACCTTAAAACTTTGCTGATTGTGCAGATCTTCTGTGCTGCCATTTGCTAATTTGGGTACTGTCTATCCTGAGCTGTATGATATGTCAGTCAGACACTACAACAAATACAGAAAGTAGAGTCTTTTGCTTTAATCTCAGTACACTTTGTAAGCTTGTTGTTGACTGTGTAGTAAACCCTCAAAGTACATAGCTATGTGGACACCCAACTTTATGCCTCCTTACGTCCTCTCTACTCTACTAGAAAACGGGATCACACAACATCAGTGTAACACGTAATTTAAAGTTCTGCGTTAAATCGACGCGTAGGTTACGGCGTACTCTACTCTACTAGAAAACGGGATCACACAACATCAGTATAACACGTAATTTATAGTTCTGCGTTGAATCGTCGCATAGGTTACGGTGTAGACTCCACGACGATTTGGAGCCTACGCTGTAACCTACGCCGTAGCCTAATGTGCACCTCCCCAGAATTGTAACTATACGTGTTGCAGTGACGCAGACCTCTGGTCTGTTGTGGTATACTGAAACCATTTCCCTCAGGGAAAACAAAGCTTGTATTTACTTGTAGTTCACCGATAAGAAACAATAAATTGTGAAGACAGTAAAGCCTCCACTAAAATAGCATTGTAAGTCTTGTGTGACTTATCCTTCAGGAATTTATACTTCGGGATTTATCCAGGTTTCATATGAGAAGAGGGAAAGATCGCCGGCCGCTAGGCTAATCTATACAATGTAAAATGCTGTACACTTGTGCTAATAACGTTAGCATGTTGTATTTGCTTAAAAAACGTGTTTAGTACAGGACAGTTGTTTTGTCAATGAACTTTGTGAGTTGTAATGGAGCAAAACTGTGTAACCCTAACCCTTTGTTAAATGTTGCTGTTGTCCCTGGTTTTATATGAGAAGAGGGAAAGATTGCTAGTTGCTAGGCTAATTTATACAATGTAAAATGCCATAGGCTTGTGCTAATAATGTTAGCATGTTGTATTTATGGGGAAAATGTGTCCGGATTAACACAAGTGTTAATGCTGTGAGTTGTAGTGAAGCCAATTTGTGTACTTGTTTTTCAAACTGTCTCTATTAAGCCATGTTTATGTGTGTTTTGGGTGCGTTTTGAATCAACTAAACTTTACAGCACTTCACAGAAACCTCTGCTGCTGACTAGTGTTTTGGAGGTGTAACTGCAGAGTGACACAGACACACTACCGCAGAAGTAAAAATGCTCACAATGGAATAGGTGACGTGCGTAGGCGACGTAAGTAGGGTCTGCGCACAACCATAAATCTCCTTTAAGCCTGCCTTCACTGGCTTCCTGTCTGTTTTAGGATTGATTTTAAGATTTTATTGCTTGTTAATAAGGGTTTAAAGAGTCTGGTGCCACCTTATCTAGCAGAACTATTGTATTTTCATACTCCAGTTAGAGCACTGAGGTCGACCGATCAGATGCTCTAGGATGTTCCAAGAAAAGGCCCTAAATGCCTTATCCTCTGTTGTGCTGCAATTTTCTCTATTATATTTATTTTCTCTTCTGTTCCTTATTTTTGTTTGTTTCTGTATTTATCTGTTTTTATACTTGATGACTATTAAGCACTTTGGTCAATTGCGGTTGATTTTAAATGTGCTCTACAAATAAAATTTGATTTGACTTGACTTGACTCCCACCACCCGGTAATCATTCCCCCTGCGTTGCCATGGAGGATCTTCCAATCCCATAAATGTACCTTGAGGAGAAGAGGAGTGAGGAAACACAGGTGACACTTCCTCTCACCTCTCTATCACATCTTGCAAGGAGGAGATAAGATGCAAGTGAGGGAAGCGAGTGAGATACATAGGCATAATTAAAAGCACCTCAAGACTCTAGCTGGTTAAAAGTCTGTTGCTGTATTATGTTAGTGTCTTCTCACATGCAGTTAAGTTTTCCTTTTCTTGCACTGGGGTAAAAACTAATTTGGATCAATATGTGATGGGTGATGCTGTCATCTATGCACTGAAGCATGCAAATCGTCTTTTTGCAGGATGCTCTCCAGAGTTCAATAATCCACATTAACTGCACATACTGTATCATATCACGTTACACCTTCCATCTTTTTCATTCTGTTGGTTTGTATTTTGAATGTAAAACCACTCAGATGAGAAATATTTTTACTCTACAACTATCCTCTTGACATTCCTTCCTAAAATATAAAGTGATATCAGATGCAGTCAAGCATTTGCATTGAATGCCCAGTCTAAGTTTTAAAAGGGTATCCCTCATGCCATGAATAGTTCCCCTGGTTATGCGCTGCGATGCACTGACTGAATTGCTTCCATATGAGTGGGCGTCATTCAGCCCTTTTAATGCATTACCAGGCTGCATGTGTAATCATTTATAATGGCAGTCCACAGTAGGGGTCCAAGCATAAAGTGCTGATAAAAGAAACAGAATGTCTAATACATGTAATTGAAGTATTTAACATACAAAATGGCAACTTGTAATTAGTATTTGCTGGAGCAGGAGAAAAACTGAATGTGGTCCCTATCAAAATATTTTAGAGCTGTGGATTCTCACGCTTTTTAAATGCTGAAAATACATTCCCACTAATTCCCCTAACTCTGCTGCCCGCTGAGTGCGTTTCAGTTTATACTGTCTCTAGTGCATCAGTCCAAAAGTAACACTTTCATATTTGGTTTTTAATATCCTTCATTGAGCTTAAATCACTGTGAAGTGGTGCACCCTGGGGTGTAAGTGGAGCATTTGCTCAGTCTTCTGTGACTGACAGGTCAGCCAAGAGATTGACGCAGTGGAAATATGATGACTGACCTTTTTTCTTGCTAATGTACAGCATTGAAAAAATATTGCTTTCATAGCAGCTGTTAATTTGAAAGGAGTTTAAATGATTAGGCTATACACAATGGTAATATCCTTTATTATTCATTCAGCTCACTTCCCTGGACTACCACACACAGCGTGTACGATTGGGCTGCTTCCTCAAATGAGCAATGCATGGATTTTTTTAATGTTAACCTCTCACAAGGAAAACATAAAGTCAAGTTAAATTCATTGTGCACTAATTCTAAAGATAGTTAAGGGACTGTTTAACTTACTAATACTGTAGCTGAAGACATATCACCAAGAAACAAACAATAGCCCATGAGACATCAGTTTGTCACCTTGACTTCTTGTTTGTTGCGCGTTTGCTGCTCATTGACTACTGCTTTTGTTCTGTATTTTGTACTTTAGTACTTTTTGAAACACCAACACTTGGTATCATTTGTATTTTGAATGATAACCTTTCTTTCTTGCAACTAAATGTCAGCCCATCAAACTATTTGATCATGATTTTCAATCATGACACCACTCCTACTATGTTAAAGATTGTCCTGGTAACCCAGTCAGCAGAATAAATGTTGGCATTATCTGCAAACCATGGATATCTTACATTTATATGTGTCATGTGAAGCAAATATGTTAGACCTTTATGTTTCAATGTTCTGTTGTGACAACACTTTGGTTAATGTGCGGTTAGGTTTAGGCACAAAAACCATTTAGTTAGGGTTTGGACTTAAAATACCCTTTTTATTGTTGCCACAAACACAGCTGGAAATGTCCTGAACTGTCGTTACTGTGCTAAAAACAGGTGATAGACTCCTTTCCCATTGCCTCCTGATGAGAGGCAATCTGAGCGATGTTACACACATCAAACATACAGATATGACGTGGTTTACAGACAAGTACAGTGCCAACAGTTTTATTCTGGCGACTGGGCTGGTTCTGGCCAACCTCATCAGGCTGACATAAGAGGGTCGTTGCCTTGATTAAGCCCGCCTGGGCCTTCCAGGCTGTAAAAGCTGCCCCGTGTGTTAACTCTTTCTCTCCCTTCCTACAGTAGAAATCCACCCTGTATCATTGCCTTTTGCTTTTGCATCTTCAACACAGCTCACTTGACCAACATCCATGCATGGCTTTCATTACTGACTTTGCTAATCTACACAGTTCATAGTTCATTTCAATTAACCGTAGTTTACAATTATGTTTCTCTTAAGTACAACCTTGCATAGACTCCCTGTTTGTCACATTTCCGGAGCCAGTTTCTGAAAAATGAGGGCTCATCCAAGACAATACATTGACAGGCCAATGTAAGAAACGCAGGCTAGTTTTAAAACAATTGGTCACACATTACAGCAGCAATTGGAATTTAACAGTTGAGCCCAATTTAACAGGGTTTTCTTGTGGCTTGGAGTTGTTGTACAAAATGATTGATGAAATTGATGCAGATGTGATTCTTAGGCCGGGACATTTGTTGCACTGCCATCTCTCTCCCATCATCTCCTGTCAGCTCTTAACTGTCTCATAGTGTACCTGAAATAAAGGCAAATTACAGAAAATACCGCAATGTCACATGTGATTGCAGGATTTATTGTTGCAGGATTATTTCCATGACAAAATGTGTGCTGAATTTAGACTGCACACATCATTCACATTAACAGAGTTACTCATGAGTTGTAATGCATGGCTGTTGAAGGAGCTCATCAGCAGTGAGTGACAACTTTAAACATTCCTGAACCTCTTCAGGGACACACTTGTCATTAATTGCAGTCCGTTTGACTGTGACAAAGTTGGCAGCAAAGGGACAAACAGAAAATTGCTCAGTATGTAGATAAGTTTTAATTGTAGCTGTGTGCAGTGTGTTTTGGTAGATGACTGCCCACTTGGCTACCAGAATTGTAGCTGGTAAAGTGTAGCACTGAGAATCAATGTCAGGAATGTCAGAAAAATCTAGTTTTGAACAGATATATGTAAAATCAAAAATGGATATTGTATTTTGTTACTGTGATATGCATCTGTCCAAAGCAGACTACGTAAACTACCATGATTAATTAAAGGCATTACATAAATGGTAGTAAAGTCCAGTGTCAGTTGTACTGGTAACCCTAGCAGTGGTAATGCCATGTCCACTGTAAGGAAGTAACTAGTTACATATAACAGCATTACAATTGCTTACCAAAATGTTGGTGATTACAAAGGGGATTCAGCCATATATGTTCTTTTTGCTAAAAACGCTTATAAGTGGAATGTAACATTCATTCTGTTGTTTTGCATTTTTTGCCGTGCAGGAATGTCTCCTTCTGACATATTTGGTCCCGTTGGGACATATTTGAGTGCAACACCATCATGGGTAGGATGGCTTATGAGGAGTTGTCTCTACGTCCAGGCAGCCTCCATCCATTTGGCAGTATGCGCTCAAATTTTGAGAAATGTTTTTGATCAGTTTTCTTTTTGAAATTTGCATCACCTCTTATTTGCCAGTTAAAAAGTGCATTGTTCTTAAGCTAAGTTCCCTGTACTGTCCACATTACACAGCTTGTTGTCTTGAATTCCAACACATTCTCACTCCGACCTCATCACATATTGACATTTTGTCACAGACTTTCCACGTCCAGATATTACGTGCAACGTACCCTGAGTGCTCTGTATCTTGGTGTTCTGGGCGCTGTGTTGAGTTCTGCCTGTTACGTGCATTGTCGTCTTTCAAAACACACTTACGTTTTCAGATGAAAGTTACCATTTACATGCAGTCTCTTTCAAAATAAACACAGTATGTCAATACAACACCGAAAACTGACATTTTTTCTTTTGGGTTTAGGAAAAAAAGAAACTTTTGGCTTGGTTTGGCTTTATAATCTTACGGGATACGAACACTGCTCTCCCAGGTGAAAGTCGATGTTTGTTAGACCCTTCCCCACCCCTCACGCCCGCCCTATTTGAACTTTGCTTTGCTTTAACTTTCGTTCTTGTCCTGTTAAGGAACTTTTTTTTTCCGTTGGTATCTAACACCACAAGTCACTGCCCAAGTGCCAGATTTCAAAGACTTCAGAGTGAAACTGGCTTGTGTATTCCAGAGTCTTTAAGTGGTTTTCACACTATATGACTGACCACTACGGGATCCTTCACCAAGAGGAATCCCTGATGAGTATGTCATGTGATGCATGGGTTGACCCACAACTTGGTTGGACGGAGGTGCTTATGAAAAAATATCAAAGTCAAAACATGACAAAGCAGCATCCCGAGTAAGTTATTAGGCTAATAACTTACAGAAATATTGTGTGCAATAGTCCGCCGCCCACCTTCTCCCATCCCCTCTCTCAGTCACTCTCTCTGTCAAACACACACACACACACACACACACACACAGTGGAAAACACTGCTTGTCTGTGTCCTCAACATGTGTCTTGCGCTGTCACTGGCCATAGCTCGCTGATGAAGTCCCCAACAGGTCCAGATATTCAGTATGCAAAATATCTGGGGAGCATCTGCGATGCATCTGCAAGGCTCCCTGCTCGCACCTTTGAATAATTCACATATAGCAGCACATTGTCAGGGAACTCCAAAAACTGTTGGCGAGCAGAAAATCAGGGCTTAGGCTGTGAAGTGTGAACTAGATGTGAGCAGTCTGCGACCAGCTGACCATGCATATTTATGTTTTTAGGATTTTTCAGCTTTACTGCCCAGTTTGCTGTAAAACATTTGTTAGAAAAATGATCAGAAAATAATCAAATGTAATAAGTCATCTTACTTTAATTGAGTAATTAAAATAGATTCATTGCTTATTACATTTTGAACGGGCTAACTAATAATCTGTAACTATATTTCAAAAGCAACCTTCCCAACACAGGCCATGTCTTACCTGCTACAGAACCACACGCTGCGTATTATGTAACCAAAGCTGCAGCCAAAGATGTTACATTACCACCAAAGGGTGGTACTGTATTTCAAGCCTACTCCACTGTAAAGTCACTTCTAACACCACAGCCACGGAAGCTAACTTTCAACTTTACATTAAATATTTCCATAGCCCAGCATGCCGTCCACATTAGTCAGGTCTCAGTGGTTAAGTCATTCTGGTCTCTGAAGGGTTTCTGTCTGCTTTCATCTTAAAAGAGGCATGAGGGATGGAGGGAGAGAGAGAGAGAGAGAGCATGGAGATATAGGGGAGAAGACAACTCTCTTTGAAGGAGACTGCTTTATTACTTTTCACCCAAGTCTGGAGCTTACTGTGCCAGACTTGGAGTCAGGGGGTGTCAGCAACAAGAGGTCATTGTGCTGTTAAGAGAATGTCCCTCAGGCATCTCAGTGCTGAGGCTTGCTATTGTGTGATTTAGAAATACAACTTCAAAAATTGTCCTACATTACAGTGTCCATGAGAGAATTTGTGAAAGATAAGCAAGTAACACTGTTACCTGGGTGATAGATATCATCTCAGTAAAAAAAGTATTTGTGGAAGTGTGGACTGTAAAGATTAAAAATAGGGAAGGGGGCACAAACCATCTGTGATGTGTGCTAGCTGAAGACTGTAAAAAGAAAGTGTAGGAGTCACTTGAGCAGCACAAGAATCATCTTAAGTCCATGCTGAGATGCATCCATGGATCTTGGTTTTCGAAGCAAACACTATCCGTGTTTTCTGAATCTTCTATCATCACCTACATCTCTCTAAATTGCATGTTATTGACCTTTGTGTGCTCTTATTGCAGATAAACTCCACCTGGCATCTCCACTCCCTCGGTAGCCATGGCTTTCGCTATATCTGGAGGGACCGTGTTCACCATCCTTCTCATTAGCAGGTAAGACTGCTTACGGAAATATACAACCGCTGGGATCTGCAGCCACAAAGCTATCTTAACAGGCAGGGAGCATGTAATCAACTCATGTCAGTTTTTAATTTGTAACAACACCAGCACTTTGTATGCAGTGAGCTGAAGAGGAGATAGAGAGGTACTCAGTATTATCATTTTCTCATGAACCATCAACACCAAAATAACAACTCCACGTGCATCAGACAAGAAGCATTGAAATTCCATTGCCACGTTCACGGTGCTGCTGAGCGGAGATGATGCAGCAGGATCCAGCACCACATGTATCAGTCGTTGCATACAATTGGTGTTATAATCCCTGTAGAGGTCACACAGAGAGAATGATGGGATGTTTTGGTGCACATTTGTCTGTTACCGTGAAGAGATGCCTCTCCCTTTCTTACAGTGAATTTCCAGAGCTCAGAATGCACTTTGCACATTTTAGATAAGGCAAACCGTCTGGGTCTCGCTGAATCCTGCTATAAGATATTCTCTGTATAGTGCAACGCTTCTTTGTACAATCAGCTCTGGGATTAATGTGCTGTAGCAGGTTGCCTGCCACACGAGTATGTTGCCAAATGCATGCTTTTAGTGTACACACCATATGCCAGACTTTGACCACTCCAGCATTAAATTTATTAATTAATTACATGAATCTGTGAGCTTTCAGACATCCCATACAGATTTCTCCTTTGTGTAATGACACTGTAGTCACTGCACGGTGGATATTATAACACTGATGCATGCCAGTCAAGGCTGAGAGAGCCTTAAGAATATACAATTGTACAAGTCATCTCTGTTATTTAATAATTTGTAAAAAATAAATAAATGTTGTTTTATTGTGAAAATATCAATTTAAAATGTAATTGTAGCGGCCAATATTTGCATTTTTTTTATTAAAGGTATACTGAATTTACGCATATTGGTTAACTGAGGATATACTGTGTACATTGTTAATGAGTTGCTTATTTTTTATTCCGCTAAGCTAATGGTTTGCTACAGATTCAGTACCCACTTCCAAAACTTGATATTCACAAAGATCCTCATGGGAACTGAAACCCTGATCATGAGTCTGACCAGGTACAAAGTATGTATTCAGTCTAATCTGTAGGTTCCTGTTGTATTGCAGTGGGTTTTGGCTCTGTGTCTCAGTTTGACTGAAACCAATTTAAGCAGACTCGCTATCAGCACTGAAGACATTGATTGTATACTAAAACTGGTAATTCTGGATGGGGTTTTATTATCCTTGGGTCTAGTCAGACCGGGTCAGAGTGTCCTCAGTTCTCTTTTAGTTGGCTTTGCCTTTGAATGAGCATCTGCTTTGGCCTGAGTTCCTGCTTGCAACTGGAAAACTGAACAATGTAATTTTCTTTCTGTGTCTCAGTGCAGCGATGTGCAGCCCACCATAAAAAAGGGCTCTTTTGGAAAATTTGAATTAAATCTAGTGACGAGTGACCACTTAGACTTGTGCTTTGCAGCATTTCAGCCTCAAACTTTTGCATATATGGAGGAAAAACTTTGACTTTGACAACTTTTTGTCCGTAAATGACATCCCGGAGGAATTTTAGGAAAATTTGTGCTATTTAAGGAGAAAATCCTGCTCAGTATGCGCTCTAAAATTCTTTTAAATTCCAGAGCTATACATTAATGCAACAAATGCAACAATGCAATGAATCAGAATCTTGTTTTGCTTTTAACCTTTTTAATTTAGCGTTTGATAAACAAAAGCTAATCCTGTGTAATTTATGATGGAAATTCAATGATTACAAATGTTAACAAACAACTGTATGTCTGTAATATAACTGTTATGACCTCCATGAGATTGTGTGTATGAAGACCCTGGAAAGATGATTTACTGTGACCTGTAGCCAATCAGCAAACCCTGCCAGCATGAGCTGCTCAGCTCAGAGGCCTTGATAGCTCTGGTGATTTAATGATTAGAAAACACTGCTTGCCAGTGGAATACAAATGTGTCACAACCATTTTCACTATATGGCCACATTATTGACCTGAACAGCTTTATGATGCGATCCATGACCTTGACGATGTTGAAACTGCCAGGACCCTCACCTAACAGCAAAGGAAAGCTTATAGGGGTCATGAAAGTCTCACATTCATCTAGAAGAGCAGGCTCACAGGGACATAAACGACGTGCTTGAACTCTGTAGAAAGATTAATGTCTTGCTTTATGTTGAGGATACTGTACACCACCAACGCAGCTGGATTCCATGACACTTAGGCAAATACTTGAGTGTCAAACTGGCCTCGGAAAACTTCCTCCGCTCTTGTTCATGTGGCGCTCAGTGAAAACCCTGGCAGCGTTGGAGCTTTGTTTTACTCCCCGAGTCAAAAGAACAAAGCAAGAAATTCAAGAGGATCACAGCTGAGCTTGCTATTTAAAATAGAAAAAAAAAGCTGCTGCTTAAAAAAAATTGAGTCTTTGTCATCTGAGGCAGTCAGCTATGGATCTGGCTGGCACATGAAGTATTTACTGATTGTAAACATTCAATGGTGCGAACCACATATGCTTAAAGTAATTTTAAAGCATATCCTGTTAAGTTCTTGCATGTCTCGTATGCAGTTAACAATTATAGTGGTGGAAGATTCACCACTTTTAACTCTTAGTAATTTTCCTCAGAAAGAGGTAAACAAAAGCAGGTTGCTCATTTGTTACTGGTGACTGTCGACTGTCAGCTCAAAATGACAACTGTCACGTACAGATAGTGTTAGCAGTAGTTAGCTAGCAAATCAAACTAACACTAGCTCTATGAAAATTAGGTGAAAATTCCATCTCTGGCTGACTTTTTAATGTCTGCAGCTGACTTGTGTTAGAAAAAAGAACCTTGAAAAGCAGTCCTAAATAAGGCTTTGATGGCTACATACATGATATGTATGATGCCAAAATACTGAAGCTAACTTAAGGTGCAGTGCAAGCTCTGTTTGCCATCAACTGAGCTGCTTTCCCATCAAAAGATGGTGAGGTTAGCTGAGGCCCTGTCTACACATATACAGATATATATAGATATATGTTCTTCAATGTTTTGGCCTCTTGTCCACATGAAAACAGAGTTTTAGGTCACTACAATGGAGATTTTCTAAAATGCCTTTTAAGGTGTAGATTTTTCAAAACTTGGGTGGTGTTGCTTTGTGTAAAGAGCATGCAAAGGGACTATAACAACAACTACAGACTACTAGTTTGTTTCAGTTTTGTCAGCGCTGCTTGGTCTAATGACTACTTTATAACTCAGTATCGCTGCATCACTTTTCAGACAAATTGAGCCGTCTACTGCACCCAGTGTTATTTAGTCCACCAGATATGATCAGGCCTGGTTGAACCAGCAGATTGACAGACAATTTCGGGAGTGGGATTGTTGTCGGTGAGGAAGGGAAGGAAAACTTTCACTTCTCCAGAACATCACTTCTATCTAGTCATTGTTTTGAAAATGGTAGCATTACCTTGTGCACGTTGCTATCTTCACAATGATAGGAGACTGCAGGAGACAACTAACGCTGGCAAGTGTTTGAAGTTGTTTTTCTGTTGTACTGTGTTTGTGTGTTCATGAACTTGAGGCTTCCAGTCAACAGCTGTTATCAGTTAGAATAAAGTTAAACTGTTGCCATTGTGCCTTTAAATGTGAGGATTTATTCACTGTGAGCTAGCAACAAATTAGCTCTCCAGGTCATACATTTTTAGTATTTATAAGTCATACTGGTGATTTGTGGAACAAAATGCAACTAAATAGTTGTGGTGTGGAGCCCTACAGGTACAAAGACATGCGCTTTGTCTGCTCACACTATTGTTTAATTCATCAAGTTAAAGGGCTCTAGTTTTGCAGACCGGGCGCTTCACCAACTGGGTGTGGCCAGGCGGATTTTGTAAGTTTGGCACACCGTGCACCCTGGCACAGCTACTCCTCTATCCCACCTCCGTCCCTCCTACCAGCGCAAGTCGGAAAAAGGGAGGAGAGAAGGCGTGGAGTGGGTTTTACACACATCACACCAATCAAATGAGCCCCTCTCCTCGCCCTTAAATGCGCCGCGCGAAGGCGTAATGAGAGTTTACTCAATTCGCCATGGCAGAAGAGAGCAGCAGCGTCAGACGGCCAAACTTCTCCCAGGAGGAAACTGATGTTTTGGTCCGGGAGGTCCAAGCTCGCAGTGTCCGAATATACGGAACTGCGAGCAGACCTCCACGGGCTGATGATGCAAAGGTAGCCTGGGAGGAGGTCACCACAATTGTAAATCAATGTTGCGTTTCTCTCGTGCGCGCGCGCTCTCTCTTTCTCTCTCGCAGTCTCACTCTGTTTCTTTTCTTTTGACTTTTCTAAGATGACAGATGCTGAATATATACTCCCTATCTGATGCTGTGGCTGTTTGTGGTTGGCTGAGAGGGATGTGAACTCATTAGTTTGCAGCTGTGTTAATCAAATCAGGTTGGGTTTCCATTACGCGTGCCAAACGTGCCAAACGGTGCCAATCCCCTTTGATCTGACATCAGATGTGACGGGACAGTCGATATAGAGATACATTTATGTGCTGATTGCAGATAGTTGCATTGAATAGTGGTTTTTTGGGTATTTATTGCATCGTTAATGTGCCTGATATTCTGGAAACCTGCCTGTGAGGTTTTGGTGACGTGTGCGCAATGTCCGCCGGTCAGCCAAACTCTGGCTTACACCGGCTGCGCTCCCCCTGCGTTGACAGTAGACGTGGTTTCAGCTGGCGAGCTTTTAGCGGTTTCAGCTGGCGAGCTTTTAGCGCACCTTCGGCGAAGCCTTTTGGCACAAAACTGTCACTGCAGCAAGCTGGATCTGTCAACACCTCCCCCTGCTGTGCCGCCACACCCATCTCAGCGCACCTCGGTCTGCCAAACTACCAAACTGAGCGCGCCTCGGGTTGCGCTGCTCGAAACTAGCTCTGCTCGGGGTTCGCCACCCTGCGCTGCACCGGGAAACTAGAGCCCAAACTGTTGCTGTGGTGTCGTTAAACATGAGGATTTATTCAATGTAAGCTGGAAACAAACCAACAGCTCTCAGACCCATATATATAATTATATTTTCAAGTCACATTGGTGCTCCATGGTAGCAAAATGGTAGCAGACTATAGCTCAGGAGAAAGTAGTCTGGATGGGTGGAGAAGTGTGTGTGTGTGATGTATCATGTTCATGAGTCTTTCTTTGTGTGTGTGTCTGTGAGAGGGAGAGAGCCATAGGAGAAAGTGAGAGAACCGTAACGTCTCATGCAGGTGGCTTAACAAAACTGATGTGACAATTTAAAGTGGGTATTCCCAACATGGTCATTTTATACATCGCACCCCAAGTTGTAGTGTGTATGGAGATATTTTGTAAAATGAAGGTTGAATGGACAGATTTTTTTTAACAGGGGGAAAATATCCAGGTTTTTTTTTTAATATCTGTAGACGGGGCCTGATGCTGTGGAAATTTTAAAAAGGGTAAAGGAAAACTGAAGTCCTTTTCTCGGGTGGATGCTATTTTTCTTTAAACAGTATCAGCTGCAGGACAAAACATACCACATTCTGTTTTGTGTACTTGCATAACTTTTTCTCTTAAGACAGTAATAAGGTCATTCCCAAAAGCAAGTGTTAACTAAAGTAAGAGTGACCCAGAAAATGGGTTTAGCGAGACAGTTTTTAAATGGTCCAAAAATAATCCAAAGTATTCTTCATTCATTATCCGTAACCATTTATTCTATCCAAAGTATTAAAAATGTGTTCACTTAAGATTACTTAACTCAAGTAATCTAATGGGACATGTTACAGATTACATTTTTTAGGGCACGTATTGCGTAATTTGTAGTGGGATGCATTTTGATTTAACTCTCCCAACACTGATGAGGACTAAATGTGTTTAGCAAACATAACACTATTTCAGGTAGCTAGTAAAGTATAAACTTTACCAAATTCAGTAAAGAGCTGCTAATGCTAAGCTATCCACAACAGTGAAAATACCATACACATTGGATGTGCTAGTCATAAACAGGGCTTTTTCATGTGTTTCAGCGTGAGGATAAATCAAAAGCTTTTCATGCATGCCATGGTTAGTTATGGTTGTTAAACTATAATTAATCAATCACTGTTTGAGGGAGGGGTTTTGCCTTAATAGTATAATCCATAATTAAGTCAAAAAATAATCTAAATAAATGATTCTATATAGCCGTCCTTGGATTTACAATAATCTGTAAAAGTCATTGTTCCAACAGCCACAGGGTAGAAAGGACATATTTATCATTTTGTAGCCAAACATAACTGCATTCCTCTGCAAGGCATTTAGCAGCCCACATTTACAAACCAGGCTTGATTTTTCATTTAATCTCTTTCAATAGAGGCTTAACAATATGAAGTAACACCATAATACTGTATATAGGAAGCGATGGTTTCACGGCACTGGTTACAGAAAGCATGGATAAAATTTTACTGAAGCCTATTACGGGCAGATTAAAGGCTTACAGTATGCTTTTCTTGCCTTTACTGGAGAGACACGACTTATTCCTGTATAGAAATCCATTCCATGTCAGCTTTTTTATTGATTGTCACTGGAAGGATTAGTGTAGCCCTATGCTGAGATAATTACATGACTGAATTGTCTCAAACCACCACAAAAGGGAACATTTCAGTGGCACATGAGGGGGGAGATCATCGGTTTTAGAAACTTTTGTACAATAGACTTTGTTTTTCTATATTAAAGTAAAAATAAATAGTGTTTTAGAGTACCTTAGGGACTGTTTGTTATGTATGAGGGAAAAGGGAGAAGGGAGACATGTCAAATAACATTTTAAGCACTGGGGTGAGACTTAAATAAGTTTATATTTTTATATTGGCTTAGCAAAGTGACCTGCATATTCAAATGGTTGTGTATTGTATTTATTTTTAAAACCCTCTGAACCCCCAGCCCCTTGGCAAGTTTGAAAGGTATGTTTTCTTTAAAAATTGCCAAAAATAAAGCAATCATCATAGCCAGAAACATTGGCTCCAATGGCTACATTTGGTGTGAATATATAAAAAACTGAAATTACACCTCAGCCACCATCCTATCCTCTGATGACAGCCTGTTCTCATTCTAAACTCGTCAAAAACCGCAGCGTGGTCAATGATTTCAGCGTCAGACACCAACGCCAAAGGCCACCTTTTGCAGTGGTATGATACAAATGCCGGCTGGTCGGATGGCACCTGTAGTGGCTGTATGATACCTGGACGGGTAGCGTCACTTAATATCACAGCCAGATAGTACCTGTCGTGGCAGTATGATACACCACTAGACGGTGTCAGTTGGAAACACTTCTGGTAACGACATAATATAAGGAGCTGGAGGGTCCGTGTAGGGTCCAACAAACCCTGAGGGTGTAAACAAGGTGTTTCACTGACATTGTAACTTCATTTTTTACTGTGTGCAGAAACTATACATTTCCTGTGAAAACTGAAGTATATGTCACAATGCATTACACAGGCATAAAATGACGTCAACAACAAATGCAGGAGGATAGCTACTGTAGATGTGATCATGTCATATGTAGATGTAAACGACACTGATGAAGCTACAGTATTTGACGAGTTGGGATGAGAACATGTTGCTGATGAATAAAGAACAATATGTGTCTATGAGGAATTGTTAAGGTTTTTGATTCAAAGGATTAGACAATGTCAGACCATGTCTCTTCATGCGGTTTGAAGGTATGTTGAACTGCTTCCTGGAGATCATATAAAAAAAATTGAGATTGGACTCCAACAAGTGATTTGGCACATTGATTTGGAAGAGTGATCCTCAATTTTACTACTTCTGACAAGTTAATGCTGGAGGCTGCTCTCTGATCTCACTTGTCAAGGGTCACCAAAATATACCGCTGATGTTTCAGAGCTGATGCCATGGTCCATTTAAAGCTTGACTGAAAGACAAAATACACATAAGTTCAGATTTTAGCTTTTATACTGAGTGGCTTAAAACTGCAACCACAGTTGTTGCCATCATTGCAGCTGTTGCCATAGAAACGCGAGATAACCTATGTTACTATATCCATTTGTTTGTAAGTGATTTTACTGAAAGTTTCAGGTTGGTGATGGAGGTTTGTTAGAAATAAGTTTACAGTTATTGACGGCTGAAGAACTTCCTAGTCAGGTCAAGGAAAAAGTCTTAAATAGAGAATGTTTCAGCTTTTTTATTCAAAAAACCACAGTGCCTTTTCCTCAGAGTTAAATGAGGAGGCAATTGAGATTCTTTTAAATTTAACAAAATCCTCTTTTGTCTCTACTACAGCGGCTGTTAGAAATTCCCTTGCCTCGCCTATTTGAAATCCATCATTTATCACTTTGTGCAGCAGAGAGAACTGAAAACCAGTTTTTCATGTTCATTAAGTTTAATTGTAGGTCCCCTATCTGGAACAATATCTTCCCTCTGTTGGGTTCCTCTGCCATTTCCATTTTCACAGCGGTTTGTCATGGTACCATCGTCACATATATTTTCCCTCAGCAAGGCATTCTCTCACTAGAGACCTGATTATTCTATACCGCTAAACTTTCTGAACCTCATCGGCCTCTTTATTTTGATGAGAGAAACTTGTCGTCAACTCCTAACAGAACACTGGGGAACAATAAAAACGCTTACTACCACTATGATTTGTGAAAGAATATGAGCGTTTCTTGACAGGGTTAAACATATTCTTCTGAGCCGAGTCGTCTTTAACAAATGATATGATGTTAAATTTGCATGAGGAGTTGGTTTCAGTGCCTGCTGCAGATGACAAGTGACAGATGTTCCCCATTTAGAAGTGACACATTTTTGGGCACATGATTTGAAGTCTAACGTTTCAACCACAAAAGTCATTTGAATATTGTGAATTTCATTTGCAAAGTTAGAACATGCATACATTTATTCTGCTAATCCTGTTACTGACAATCCCTCCTGAGCTATGGTGCTCTGTCCATCCCAGTATCTCCAGGATTTATGTTCACATTGGAATATTCAGCACCTCACAATTTACATCCGGTGTCAATATAGGAAATAGTGTGCCCATTATGAAGCAAAATGAAAAGTTAGATAGCTGGGGTGAGTTGGCCAGTGACATGTTCAACTTTCTTTTTCTTGGAGTTTCAACCTGTTCTATCTGTCACAGCTGCTTTGTCACACCCCTCAGCATGTGATGTTGATGCCAAAAGCACCCTTAAGCATCTTAATGTGACGAACGGGGCTTTCAACTAACTCCAATGTAAAGGAGATTGCACTTCGTGTCCTGTGTGAAGCCAAAAGTCCATGTTGTTTAAATGTGACAGAATTTACATATAGTCGTGCACTGATGTCAATCACGTTACGTTTTACGTCACATCACATTACGTAACACACAGACTTATTTTAACCCAAAACATGATGTTTTTTCTAAACCTAACCAAGTGCTTTTGTTGCCTAAACCAAACCCCAGACGTTTCACAGTGACAATCACGTTAGAATGTGTTTCAGGTGTGAGTCACATAGATTCGTTAAAGGGTGGCCTATGCATCCCTATAAGATGCCAAGTGTTGGTATTTTACAACCTCAGAATGAGAACGGATTGAGAGTTTGCACCCAATTGTAGTCCTGCAGTTATCTTTTGCTTTTATTTCAACCTACCAGTAACCCACCAAACCTTACTCAGGTGTTTTCATTGCTGGTTGTTAGATAAACTTCACAATAACTTAACGTTAACTAGCTAATTTGCCACAACCACAACTTCTCTCTAATCGAAACCGTACCATTGCTCTGTACAAATAGTGTAGAAAGATGGACTTGAAGATTAAATAACACAACAGACATTTTAAACAGTCGCAGTCTCACTCTGTTTCTTTTCTTTTGACTTTTCTAAGATGACAGATGCTGAATATATACTCCCTATCTGATGCTGTGGCTGTTTGTGGTTGGCTGAGAGGGATGTGAACTCATTAGTTTGCAACTGTTTAATCAAATCAGGTTGGGTTTCCATTACGCGTGCCAAACGTGCCAAACGGTGCCAAACCCCCTTTNTGGATCTGTCAACACCTCCCCCTGCTGCGCCGCCACACCCATCTCAGCGCACCTCGGTCTGCCAAACTACCAAACTGAGTGCGCCTCGGGTTGCGCTGCTCGAAACTAGCTCTGCGCAGGGTTCGCCACCCTGCGCCACCCTGCGCTGCGCTGCGCTGGGAAACCAGAGCCCATTGTGTTTTATATCGACGTGTACATATCTTTTCTTAATTTTTAGTTTATTTTGCCTTGTTACCTCCAATATCACTTCACCTGTGAACTCCTCTCTTGAAACACTGTTCACAAATGACCAGATTTTCCTGACTGGCTCAGTCCCGTGGTTTGATTTCTTTATCTGTGACATATACACTGGAGCGGTCAGCACTGCATCTCCTGCACCCCTTTTTGACAGCCATTGGCTGGCTTGGTTTGGTTTGGGCCGTCAGCCAAGTGCGGCAGGGATTAGCATTTCCATTACAACAAGGCTACCCACTTCAAGGTGTATCTTTAAGTTATGCTGGCTTGTCTTGACTGATGATGTTTAAAAGCAGAGTGCTGATCCAAAATTCCCTGTTACTTTTGCTGCATGTGTTTTTCCATCACGCAGCAGGGCAGGTAAAAGAAGTTCACCTGTTGGAGGTGACTTGTTTTCAGAGGTGCAGTAAGAGCCTGATGTCTGCAGCTCTTCATCAACTCTCTCTTTTACTCTTCCTCCCTGCAGTAGCATTAGACTTGCATTTATTAAAGAAGAGCTGCTAACAAAGTTCGGCTAATTCAGTGATAAACACATTTCATTTGTCGTAGATTTTTTACAGCAAAAGTCCCTCGTTATTTTGCATGTGAAAACTTTTATTGTGAAGCAGCAAAATAAGGAAATGTAGAGTTTTTGAGCAGCAACTTCTAATACAGCTGATTGCAAACATAAAACATTAAAATAAAGCAGGTATCTAATATCAGGACGCAGGAGAGAAACTAAACTCCAAACCAGCGAGTTAGAAGTTACAAGATACAAAAGTAGCTGTCACCTGCAGACAGAGGTGAGTACAGTCTTGCAACACACGCGGCTTGTCTAAGGCGGAGAAGTGGGGTCGTCAACAGTAAACTGTGGTCCTCTACCTGCTTAAAGGGCAGGCGGCCCAGCTTTTGGACCTACTTTGAAGAGGGTCCATCTCTGGCAGCTTGGTGTGGCACAATGCCTCTAAATTGAAAAATGCAAATTGGCATGGCATGGCTTGACTCAGAGTGGACAAAATTTACAGTGAAAAAGGCCCATTAGACAGCATTAAATCAAAAAACTAAGGTGTCACTTACAGCCTGCAAGCTACCATGCCAGTGTGTGGATGTGATTTTTTTTTTTTTTATGAATTTATGAAGTCAGTATCCAATGAGAAAATTTAAATAGCTAAGCCCATACAGTATATACAGTATCTCTGCAACTCCTCCAAAGCTCCATTTCATATTACAAGACTACAAAGCTGGAGCTAGGGATAAGGCTCTTATTACCATGATAACACTTTGTAGTGTCATTTTAATTAATACTAACTGAGATCTTATTTTGGTCTTCCTTTGAGCTCCTAAAATCTCAGAGCTCATGTAAAAAAAAAAGAAGATTTAATAAAGAAAGCACATGCTCGCCTTAACAAGAATGTGACTGTAGCTGTTGACTTATCCCATAGGACAGGGACTCGGAACTCAAGATCACAGAGGTTTACTTTGTATCTCCCTCACCAATGGGACCCTCTTTCTCAAGGTTAGAAGCCACTTGCAAAGAGATTGTCATGCGACTGGATGTCTCATACACCAGAGCTTTACAGGCTTCACTTCCTGATGATCCCAGGATAAAGTTCAAGAGTAACAGTGTAATTGAATCATTGTCTGAGGGCACGGAAAGTGCAAGCTGAGAAACTTCAAAGATTTTCACAGATTGGATTTTTACAGTCTGCCTGTTAATGTAATTATGATGTATAATGTAATTATGTAACCCCCATGATGGATGGTGTTGAATACCAGTGATTTCAAGGTACATGAAAAAAATCAAAAATCAATTACTCATTACATAACATTACTCTTTACATTACTTTCAGCTCTGTCAAAACATCTGCAGTATTTACCTGTTATAGAATTAAAAAACATGACATTAAAACAAGCAGTCAGCCTATGGTTTAAGAGAATTTAACACCCCAGTTGCCAGAAAAAAGGTTGGCTATATGTGCCTGCAAAATATAGATATGTTTTATTTACACATTATTATGTAGTGGATTCGTTGAAACTTTACATTTCAACAATGCTGTGGTTAACATGTGGTTAGGTTTAGGCACAAAAACTACTTGTTTATGGTTAGGGTTAGGGTTAGGTTTAGGCACAAAAACTACTTGTTTATGGTTAGGTAAAGATCGTGTTTTGGCTTAAAATACAGTGCTGGGGACACAAAGCCAGCAATAAAGGCAGCAATATCTTGGTAAAAGCAATCACTTCTTGTGGCATGATTTCCACCACCAGGTGCCACAAAACACTTGTGTTTCAAGCCTAAAAAGCTGATTGAAATACACAGACATGCTGCAACACAACACCCGTATAAAACGTTTAAGACAGTGCAACTCTGGCAGCGGGCATGAGACGAGTGCAACCACAGCAGGTTCACAGGATAGTGCCTGCTTGTTGCTCTGCCTGTCAGAGAGCATGAGCCTCGCTACCTGCCCACTCACCTCTCATTGAAAATGAATGACGAGGCGTGTCAATCACTCCCCGTCTGACAAGACCTTAACACATAGCTACTGGAGGTCTGTCCAACACAGAGAGACCAAACTGATATCAATCATCCATCAACAGCATAGCTTCTGGTAAGATAGCAAACAATATGACATCCAAAATGACCATCCCAATAACACAGCCTTGTTATTACTAAAAAAAAAAAAAAAAAAAAAAAAATCATATTTCTGTGAGACATCACTGAGTAATTCTTCATTGTCCAACACTGTCGGGTATAAACTTTAGTGAACATGGACAAATATCCTCGAACTCGTGATAAGATTTGAGAAGATTCTATCAACAAAGGCTGGAGCGTATATACAATAAAAGGAAAAATGGAAGACAAAGTTCAGATGCCTTTGATAACTTTATTTAATCCTTCAGAATTTCTAGCTTCTGCTGTAGCTTAACAAGAAAACATGCTGTTGTCTCCACAATATCCCTCTTGTTGCTTTCAGTCCCTCGTATCTCACTATGCAGTACCTCTCGGGAGCTGTATGAACTTTTTACCTGATGGCGTCATGAATTTGAGTCTTCCATCTAGTTTTTAGTTTCTGCAGGCGTATTCTGACTAAACTCTGAAGGTGGCTGATTTAACTTATTAGCTTATCTGCTCAACGTTGTGATTTTGTAGTGAAAAGCTCCATGAAGAGGATCACAGTTTTTCAGATGGTATAGTGGGAATAACCTCCAGGTGTGCTGGTAAAGGTTTTGATGAATGCAATTGCCCTTTAACAGGAAAACCAAGAAAAGTCACATCTAATAAAAGTGATACTAATGATCTACACCTTCCAGCTCATTTACCAAAATAAAATGTAACAGGTGCATTCAGAGAGAAGAATTACTCTTGCGACCTGTTGTCACAGAGCACATGCTTCAGCTTTTCAAGCCAAAGTCCTCCCTTCAAGGTTTCTTTTGCAGAATATAAATGCTTCACAGATAGCTGAGTGTGTGTGCTTTGTGCAGCATGGAGACTTAATGCAGCATGTAACTGTGATGATAGTTCTTCCTCCATAATGAATCCATCCAAACTTTGAAAAAAAGCTATATTAAACAAAATTATGCATTACAAATCCCTGCCTTAAAAATTAATCTGCACAATGATACAGTAGTAGGTTGGTGGCTTTTGGAGAATATAATTAGACTCGTATTAAACTTGCCCTGCAGATATACTCATTCTCCATACCTACCTTAATGTTTCAGCTCGGCAAAAACTCTATTAAGCGTTGCTTGACTAACCCTGGAATACCCTGGGGATCTGATTTAATGTGCTCTCTTATGGATGTGACGAAACTGCTGCCAACTCTTCTCAACTGTTATGGTCTTTGACAGCAGCTCCACTCACTTTTGACAGCCTTTAATTAGAGAGTTGGGGGTGGTGGAGGAGGTGTTTCAACCTGGACAACTGTGAACTTCAGTGTGTGGTTGATCTTCAAATGTCTCTGGCTTGACAATAGTGATTTCAGCCCTTTAACACATACCCTTATGAGTTTGGAAATACACCTTTGTTATTCCACAATTCAGTCCTGAATACAGTGCTGGTGTGTTGTGCATCCAGATTTTGGTGCAGCAGCTCTTATTAGCTGTCTATTTTTATTATTTATCTGTATCCAAACACATTTCCCGATCCTGACATTAAACATTCAAAGATTTGTTTTTTTTCCAAGGTTGGATAAAAATGTCACACGAAACTTCATTGTTGTCAGTAACATGGTTGTTTACTACATGATAGTCCTGAATTCAGCATAAATTTGCATGTTATGTGTGAACAGGTTTGGTAGAGGCATCCATTAACATGCTTGTTACTCTGTTTCATCTGGCGCTGAAAAGAAAACAGTTAATTATCCTGCTGATGGGATTTTTCTGGATGGTTAAATATTTCTTCATAACTAATGACATTTTCCTCAGTAATGGCTTAACTCTGCATGTAATGGGCTGGGAGAAAATGCTAAGAGTACTTATAGATTACCCAGAGAGGCATAAAATGTATCTTATACGATTTCCCTTAATGAAAATCCAACTCTTGGTAGGATGACGTCTACAGTTTCTGTCCACTGAACATTAAGTTTCTGTGCAATATCTCAGTCCATTTCATTCGATTAGATTTATATTCTTTAAGCAAATATTTTCAGCAAATTTCAATTCTGTCAGTAGTTCAGCTTAAGTTAGTAAGACTTCAAAACACATACGTGACAAATCTTACTACCTTCTACCACCACCCCAACTTGTCTCCTTACAGACCACTTGGGACAGCATTCTAGTTTATTCCCATCGGCACACTGGTATTGTGATCACTGCCTTCCAAAATACATGGGTTTTGCATGAATTACTGGCTCATGATTATGTGGGATATATGCAAATTTGGGTGCATTACCTCTCTTAGGAAAACATACAAACAGTTTATGGGAACAGTCTGAATTTTGAATGCAGTGTCCTGGGAGAAAGTCCTGTAACAGAAAGTCTTGTGTTTGTACCGGTCTCCATATACGGACTACCTCCTTCTTCACCCCTGTGCATTAGTCACGTGATCGCAGCCTTTCCAGTGAGCCTTGGCTCATGATTACATGGGATATATTTGAACTGTGGTGCATTAATTAGTACTCTGCGCCCTGCGCTTTTTCTGAAACCAGAACACACTAAACTAAATTGAACTGCCAGGGTTTAGATGGATGCCATGATCACAAAACACAATAACAGCCCCTTAATGACCTGACAGATGCGGGGTGTTGGGAACACAACTGAACAACAGCTTCATCAATTGCTTGCCTTATCCTGCATAGTGTGTCTTAATAAAAGAAAAGCAGCGCAGCATTAGGGACACTTTATGATCTCCTGACTAACAGACAGCTAAAGGAAATATCATTAGTTTTGTAGGGAGGTTTGGTCATAAACCAGAGAATTAAAAATTTGACCCGATGGAAGCCGTAAAAGCTAAAAGGTAGCCAAAAGATCAAGAGATCACCAGAATAATTACACCTCATCCTGAGGGGAATGTGAATGTGTCCAGTAGTTGTTGAGACATTTCACCTTTTATTTACGTTTCACACAAAACAACTAATTGCTGGTCGTGCCACAGGAACTGTCAGGAGGTCACCAAAGTCTTTAGGGTGCATTAAGTACATTTCTGAAGTTTGAAAAAAAACTCGAAATGTCATAAAAATGTTTAGAGGCTTGGCAGGGGTGAAAAAGTTGATGTACTGATATAAACAAATGTGACAGAAGGCATTGGAAAGAGACTTGGTGAATATATCATGACAAAAATGGAGCATGTGCCTGAAATGTCAGTCAAGCTTCCACTGAAGAGACAAAAACATCAGATCTGTTTGACTGTAACCTTCATCAAATGAATACATGAAACAAACCCCAATATGTTTTTTTAACATCATGTTTTCTACATTGTTTTCCAGCATTTGAGATTTGACTTATGCCCTTTTAGCTACGTCTTCCCGTTGGGTTCTCTTCCTCTGCAATGGTCTAACGAAGATTTAACTGGAGATTTAGCAGCACAAGCTGTTTATCTCAATAATCCACTCCTAATATTTCCCCAACAGTGGATTGAAATGCACACTAAACTGACTGACAGACAGACCTTACCATCCTCAGAGCTGATAGCCTGGCAATAAGGAAACATTCTTCACATTAGTAGTGTTGTCCTTTGGATGCACTCACACCCATGCAGGCATATATTTTCAGACTTCCTTCATTTTTGCACCAAAGAAGAATGTGAAACTTGGATAAATTGCTTGGCTTCTTGTGAATCCTTTTTTCAAGTCTTATCAAGCACAGCCGTCCTGTGAGTGTGGCACTGTCTCTAATTAAAACAGACATAATTCAGTCTTCCAAACCGGTCAGTAAAAAATGCGCTCAGTCAGTTCATCAACATGATGCTATACCTATAAATTGTATGGCTCATGGCTCTTTGAAGTCTGAGTTACCTCACGTCAGTTAAACCATCTTCCTAAGAGCCATTCAAATTTGCATCAGTGTTTTGCAGTCAGAGGAAATTGCATTATCTTGCAGAACTGGCCTTCATTTTCTTTAGCATTGATGGAAAATAGTAAGGGACCCGCTCGCCTGCATGACAACCCACAACCCACTCAGGAGACCGTGCACACATTCAATCAATTACTCATGGCTGATTCTCAGGCCACTATCTCGCTGTAACTGCATAAAGAGAGGTGAGCAAGAGTTTGAATCTATAAACATCAGACTGAAAGCAGACCAGCAGTGTTGGCCACCGCCTGCTAGATTTGTCTCACAGCAGGCTCACAAAAGCTGTGTTCAATCACTCTGAAAAACATTTTGTTGAATTGCACTTGTCAAATCGTGCACCGCTTGTTGTTTAGACAGCCATATGTGTGTTTTATCCTTTTATGTGTTTGCTTTGTTATTTTCTCTTTGTTGAGATGCAGTTTTTCAGTACAATGACACATTCTTACTGTTGTTCACACGAATAATACACTTACACACACATGAACTTTCACATCTTTGCAGCCCCTCGGGTGACAAACTACCTGTGGAGAGCCATGTTCACTAAAAACAGCAGCTGATGTACATGAACAACACAATTAACACACGGACATGCTGTTAAGCTTACACAAGTAATCCAGTCAATTTACTGTATGATTCAGGATACTGGTTAATTTCTGATTGTGCTGTAATTGATTAAACACTGTGTAGATATAAGAGGGCATGACATGTTGATAGTGCAAAGTGAGCAATACTTCAGCTTAATTGGCTGGGGGTGATGGAGCAGAGCACTTCATTGACAAATCTCACTCTGGCCCTTCAATAATCAGCAGAGCAGAGTTTCCAGGCCTGCATGAAATGTTAATGAAAACGAGGTCAGAATAATATAATGAAATGAGCAAAGCGCCATCTATATCTGTAATGATTAAGAAATGGTAGTTTAACATTAAAGTAGAGCTATCAGGATTTTTAAGCACATGCAGCCTTGTAATCCGGGATGAATGTAAGACAGGAATGATAAAAATTTTCCTTCCTCTGGTTAACTACAACCAGTTTGCCAAGATTATTCTACAGCAGGCGTCTTCTTATTTTTCTCCAAGTTTTGAGGCTATGAGACTAAAGTAGCCAAACCCGTATAAAAGTGCGCCATCTGAGACTCGTTTTTTTACGTAACAACTCACATGTTTTTTCGTGAGATTCAGTCTTATGAAGACAGTAAATGTTCAGTATTTGTCAGGAGGGAGTTCTTCAATTCTCTTATGTGGAGGGGCTTAGGGGAGCTGCCTGGGATAGCATGAAAGGGAGAAACAGCTGCTTTTATCCACAAAAGCCTGCGACATGAACTCAGGAGGACTTTCTTCGTGCTGCCTGCTTGCCTGCCTCTGCATCTCCGAGCCTGGAGTGGCTGAGGGGTCTGAGGGAGCCTCGAAAGTCCCTGATGAGCGAGAGAATAATCTCTGTATATGAGAGCAGCAGCGACTTTCCTCAAATCCCATTTCACAGCGGCAAAAAATGAATATTCTCAGCAAAAGAAGAAAAGAAGACATTTAATGCAACTTGACAGGCGAAGCATCCAGTGTGGAGCCAATGTTTCTAGCACACCTTGAGGATTGAGCTAATGCCGTATGTTTTACCTGTTCTCTCCAGCAGCCTGTCACCAGACAATGGATGCCTCCTCTGACTTACGTAGCTACTGTACCAAGGAAGTCACGAGGGTACCTTTCATGCTGGGAAGCAGTGTCATTTCAGCCCTGTATGGAGGGAAAATGAACCAATTTCTATGGCTTACCATTTGATCTGGGGCTGTGAATGAAGTCGCAAATGTCATTAGTTGTCACTTGAATATGAATGGGCTTGATTCTCCAACCTTGAAGGTCAACTGAGGACCTGCCTCATTTCATACGCTGTGTTGAATAGCTAATCATCATACATCCATGACCTTATTTCAATCATGATGACATAACCAACATAATTGGAACCCTCAAATTGTACCATTTAGCACATCAAGTGTGATTAAGTGCTTTGTCTTACTAATTTGATTGATTGTAAAAGGGAGAATGGTAATTTATCCTACAGCAGAATCTATACAACTGATTGACTGCAACAAAGCAGGAAACTCAACTCAGGAAAAAGTATCAGGGGACCTGTGCGTGTGCCACTTTGAGGGAATGTGTAACAAAAAAGTGATGGAGCTGCACTCTCGTCTGATTAAATCCCACTCTTTTCAGCTGATTTGTACATGCCCCCGAATGGGAAATGGTTCAATCATAATACTCCCTGTACACATACAGAACACACATGTTGTGCGCCTTTGTAAAGCTCGAGCGTCATGTCATGCCAATGGCTGCAGGGATATCTACAGCAGAGAGGAGGCTAGCTGTGGGAGTTTGGGGAATAAGAAATGACATGAATGAAAGAGAGAGGAGTGAGAAGCGGGTTGGAGATGAACGTGCTGCCGAGTGGGAGAAGGAATGGAAAAGGGGGGTCCACAGAGAGCGTTACTCAGCTCTCTACAGGGGTTATGTTCAGCTGAATTAATCTGTTGTGAAATGTGCAAGTGCTGCCCGGACTGATGCCTTGAGAGATTGGTAAGAAGAGTAAGATTGGGGGGTTGGGGGTATGTCATGAAACAGGATCTGAAAAGGCAAATTTCCCCACAGGGTTTAAGTTCTCCAGTCCAAGCCACCCTGTCACCCCAGTATTACTCTGTCTGAACCTATTTCTCCACCCACGCATCCCCCATCAAAACACAAGACACATCGGCATAGCCTATAGGCCATCAAATGTAGAGTGTATAGAGGCCATCCTGTGGTGGTGGAGGTCGCTCATGGCTGTACCACATCAGCTGGCATAGGTCTTCCTTTATATAGAGGCTTCCCCTATACTCCCTTCAACTATGGGCTGCCCCATGTTACTGCCACAATACTTCCTCATGTTGTAAAGATTATTTTAATAAATGCTTTAGATTGGGTGCCTTGGAGAAGGCAAAATGTATGCAGCACCCTTTATTTTAAAGCAAGTGGTTTGGTTGGCTACGTGTCCATATTAAGAGAACAACAGATACTGTACAGGCAATTGCTAGCAGGCTAGGTAGCATAAAATGACTTGTGAAGTAAGTGAAATGTTCACACTGGTTTGATATTAACAGCCAGATCGGACTGGACTGGTGTGCCGAATCTTACAGACTTGACTCAGTAGTTTTGTTTTTTTTGAAGGTTTTCTTATATTCAGACAGAACAGGATGTAAGGAGATGTGTTTTACCTGCTTGAGACTCAAGTCTTCCTCAAAAGTGTCATCCGACGTGCTGCTGACGTGTCATATATTAGCTGGTAGGCCTGACAGACCAATCAGAGTCTGTCAGGCCAACCCCGCCTCACCGCCTCACCAGCAACATACAATTCACACACGAAGACGAAATAAACCTGACCATGTCATTTCTGGACATGAACATTCACCACAGGGAAGACGGCAGCATCAAGATCACAGTTTACAGGAAACCCACTCACACGGACCAGTACCTCCTCTGGACATCAGAACACCCCACAGCGCACAAACTCTCAGTTATCAGAACACTGTATGAACAGGCCAGCATCATAACCAAAGATAAAGACAGACAGGAGGAGGAAAAACACATACAACATGCACTCACACTCTGCCAATATCCCAGATGGCCATAAACAAAGGAAAACAAGTCAAAAACAAAGAAAAGAAGCAAAAAGAAAGGAAAACAAAACACACAAAGAAAACAGACGACAAAAACAAAAACACAATAACCATACCATATATCAGGGGGATAACAGAGCCAATACAACGGATCATAAAAAAACATCACATCAATACAGCCGTGAAACCACACACAAAACTCCGTCAGCTACTAGTACACCCAAAGGACAAAATAGAACCGGACAAGAAATGCAGCATCATATATGAAATACCATGCAAATCATGCACAAAACATACATCAGGGAAACAGGCAGATCATTCAACACAAGGAAAAAAGAACATCAAAAAGAATGCGAAAAAGAGACAGCGGGGAGATTCACAAGGACACAAAAAGACAAAGCAGAACAGGAAAACCTCAAATCAGCCATCACTGATCACTGCAGAAGAAATAACCACATTATGGACTGGGACAGGAGCAAAATAATCACATCAGAGACCAGTAAATTCAAACGGTGGATAAAAGAGGCCATTGAGATCAGGAAGCGGGAAAGCGTCACCATCAACCGGGACGAGGGGGCATACACCCTCTCGCATACCTGGGATTCCCTAGCCTCGCGTCACCAGGCTCTTCACGTAAGGCGAAGAGCCTGGTTTCTATTCACTCTGAATTTTGTCTGGATTCTGGTTCCGGTCTAGAGAGCGGATCCAGAATTCACCAAATTCACCAAAGTAAAAGTGTTCACCAAAGTAAAACTTTAAATTCTGGCGCACCATCGATTTGGGGTGATGAGGGGTGTAAGAAAATCGATTAACTTAATGGCTTGGGGCTTTTCTTGTAAATTATGTTCTTTAAATTAAAAAGTTTCACAGCATTTTTATTAGCTTGGTGCTTTTATTTTGACGGAAAGGCGCATCCATCGAATTCCGGATCCTGTCTCACTCGCCCTGGTTCTGGTTCCTTACCAAAACAGCCACTAACGGCCCCAGACTAGGGATTCCCTACTCCAGAAAACAAACGACGCAGCTAATATATGACATGTCAGCAGCACGTCGGATGATGCTTCTGAGGAAGACTGGAGTCTCAGTCGAAACTGTCAAGCAGGTAAAACACATCTCCTTACATCCTGTTCTGTCTGAATATAAGAAAACCTTCAAATATTCTAAATAAGAAGACAGTATGAACCTTATCAATCTGACTCAGTAGTTGGTCTCGAGTGGAACATGACACCACAAATAGCATTTGACCATTTTCACGTTGCATTGAATAACATATGAGCTCTCTGTCCACATTGAACACATAAAATTAGGCCTATCAGCTGTGTACTTCAGATCAGATTATAAACATAACCAATTAAACAACTGGTAATAATAATAAAGTAGCATACTTGCTATCTTCCTATGTTTGTAACATTACTTTTTGAAACAGAAAACACATGTTTTATACAGTGATATTTACTGGAAATGACATATAATACAGCCAACAGCAAGTAGCCTAGCTTGTTATTAGCGATGGTCATTTACCTTTCAGCTTGCTGGCAAACTATCTCAAGCCAGCCGCCATCCATGTTGTTTTTGTCGTGAAATATATATTTCTCTTTTCAATCTCAAGAAACAGCCATTTTTGTTAGCAATTGCGGCCTTTCAAAGCAAGTGACAGGAAGCCTATAAATAGGAACAGGGGGTGTGACAAAAGTTCAGCTCTAAACATCATGCCTCGTCACCTGCAGCCAGTCAGGATACCTCTTTCATCGACCTGAAATCCAAAATGTTGCCTTATTGCTGCAGTTTTAATTTTCTTGACAGACTAACTCTGCCATGCCTTGTCTCGTCACCCCCAAAAACACATGAAAGCTCGAGTAAACAAACACAACGAGCGCAGCTTTGCACCTCCCACAACTCAAGATCTCAACTGAAATTTCAGTCCCCTTCATGTTGCCGTGTTCGGCTCACAGCCTGTCAGGCAGTGTGGTCTACGTTAGTCCATTCATAAACAAAGTATTCATCATGCTATCATATTGCTTATTACTAATGCAATACAAATTGGATTTAGCACTGTGACGCTGTTGACACAGGTTGTAGGTTACTTTTTAAAGTGCCAGAACATGTCATAATGACAAATGCTGGTTCAGCCGGTTTGTAGAAAATTAAACAACTTTAATCTCGTACACCGAACCGGACCAGCAAAACCGCAAATCGACCCAACTCTATTTTGAATATCCTTGGCCCATACACAAACAATGTTAAATCATGAAGTAGCTTATAGTTTGAGTAGTTAATTGACCAGGGACTTTTTACTTTTACTTGAGTAGGTTTGTCATATGGTAATTTTTACTTTTACTTTAGCTTTTTTTTTTTTTAAGTAATTGTATTTTTTTTTTACTAAAGGTTTATTGAATTTCAAATTTTTCAACAACAATCCATCTCAAAAGGCAAACCCCCCCCCAAAAAAAAAACAAGCTCCCCAAACAACACCAGACAGAAGACAGAAAAAAATGATAAATTAATAAAAAAAGGACTGACTTACACTAATAGATAAAATAGGAGCAAATAAACCATAATGATAAAAACAATAAACTGAGGTAAATCAAAATAACAGTATTAACATGACAAGTAAATGTGTCAGATTCCAACCATACCACAGTCCATAAAAGATAAGTGTCAAAAAGTGTCCATATAATAGTGTTTTGATAAATATTTCCTGTGGCTGCGCCACTGCCACATCCACCCTCCTGCATTCATTACAATCCCAACAAGAGCTATATGCACTACCAACAAATTATCTCTGTATATTTACAAATACACATAACATTTTGTAACAGACATATCAATATATGAACACCAGCCTGGTACTTAGCAAGATCACTCCCCCTATGCCCAAATAAGAGTGTTCACTGCCCCCCCTTGTAGTGAGTGGAACAGCAGAAACATTCCCCATTTATTCTTATATTATTCTACCTCATTTATTAGGCTATAGGATGAGTAATTGTATTTTTAATTGAGTAAAGATTTACCCACCAGTTCATTGTTTTGGAAAATATTGCTTTCTTTCCTAAACTGAAATGAGAGTATCAGTATCAGTCCCATGTCAGTGGATAGGAGCTGGAGCCAGGAAGCTTAGCATAAAGAGACACAGGGGGGAACAGCTAACCTGACTCTCTTCAACACTTCAGTGCTCACTAATATGTATCTCAATCGATGAACCTTTACTTAAAAAAGACATGAAATGAGAATCAGTGGTTGCAGAGTGATGTATATACTTGAACTATCTCTTCTTATATTGGTTCAAACAAGCTGCAACATGTAATTTGGTTAGCATTAGAGTTACTGTTGGGTGTATTACACCTCCCCTGCTTGCAGTCTTAATGCTAAGCTACAGCAGGCTAATCACATGGCTGTAGCTCCATACTCACACAGATACGAGACTGATATCCATCCATCCATCTATAAGTATTTCCCAAAATCTTGAACTATTCAAGTTACACAGTAATCAATTAAGCATTGTTCTGGAGCTACTGATGACCAGTTCAATAATTGGCAGTTTCTGATTTCTTCCTTTCTCTTTCATTGGTGATTACGGAGTATTTATAAGTGTTACTGGTGTTTTTATGCTAATTTCTCACTGTAGATACAGTTTAGCAAGCAGTCATATGATGGTTGTAATATTTTGACTAATTACCTTCATCATGGTGCAGTGAAGCAACTCAGACATCAATTGTTGTGAGACTGAGAAAGACACAGGGAGGCAAACGAGAGATGAGGGGAGAAATAATGACGAAGCCGGACAGGAGAGAGGCAGAGCACAATAAGCAAACCAAAGGGCTCATTACTGTGGATAGTCGAAGTCTCTGATCGTGACAGAAAGAGACAGACTGATCATTGTCTCCTGCTGGCACTTCCTCCCCACCAAGTTCAGAAGGCTAAGAAGCAATCAATTGGGACTGGCCAATTAGCACATTAGAAGATGTTGTTTACATTCACAGTGTCATGTGTCTGTGCAGATAATGTAGCTGTTTCTAGTTCCATGACAGATCAAGCCCTCAGATATCAGCTGATGGCACGTGTTAACATCCCGTTGAGCTTGAAGTTAAAGTATTAATCTGCTAGATGCACCAATGAAGTTATTCTGCATCTCTTTAGTGTCACTGTAAGTGTTTGTTACTCTGGTATTTTTGCTTTACACATACCAGAGGTCACTTGCCAGTCACTTGGTTCAATGGGATTCAATAATGTTGATTAGCATGTCACAAACGGCAAATGTAATGATACAAACGATGCACTCATCCATCCATTTTAAAAATAGCTTGCCGTGTTCAAGGTTGTGAGGGGGCTGGAGCCCATCTCAGCATGCAATGGGTCAAAGGCCGAGTGCACCCTGGACAGGCTGTCAGTCCTTATAGACAGAAAAACACACTCGTACCTACGGGCAATTCAAATATAATCTGCATGTGTTTAGTCTGTGGGTGGACACCCAGCTGGTGCGTTCACATGATGAATTCTGAGGTGACAATGCTTTTGAGCCTCAGCATGTAAAAATTATTTTTAAATCAAAATAAGATCATACATCTACAAATCGGCGCCCCACAAATTATGTTAGGTAGGAAATGAAAATCTACCGAGGTTAGCTTCAGGCGATTTAGGTTACTGTGGTTAGGTTTAGGAAAAGACATACCTTAAAAGGACTGGAAGTCTCCTGGGGAAAATCCCGTGTTTTGTGACCATTCCACGGGGACCACTTTTTTACTCCCATCAGAGCATTGGTCACGTGATCGCAGCCTTACAAAATATGTGGATCATACATAAAAATTTTTGACTCATGCTTGTGAGGATATCTTCAAATTTTGGTGCATTGCTTTTCATTGGAAAACATACAAACAGTGCGTGAGAGAGGCTTGTTTAAATTTAGCAATGTTTATGCAATTGTGTGGAAACCAAGCAATAGCTTGTGACTTAGTATGGCACAGGCCCCCTTCAGCTCAGTTGAGGGCATTCAACATGTCATCTTGTTATTCTTGATAGGCAGCCTGGTGGGCAGGTGTGTCAGGTCTGTCAGCTTGCATTCTGGGAAATTGTGCACTCCGCAGACTGTGTTTTCATCTGGGGAGAGAGGGACCCTACATTACATAAATATGAGTGATGTTTGTTTGTGTGAGTGCGTATGTGTGTGTACGGTGTGAATGTGTGTGTGTGGTTCCCACTGCGGCACGCAGCCTAAATATCCTCTTGTTTTCATGATCATGCTGCCTTGCACATGAATAACAAAGAGGAGTTGCTAATATTAGCAGCCTGTGTGATTCTGGGAGAGTTCTAAGGATCTATCCTTTTCTTTTTTTCCATTGTCAGGGCTCAGTGGATAGCGACTGTTTGGCAGGTTGGAGAGCTGAGGTCTCATCCCCGTCTGCAGGTGAAGGTTTAGACAGCCAACAGTTAGAGAGTCTGGGGATTTACAGAGATGGATTGCGTGAGAGCAGGTGAAAGCTCTTAGCGCACATCCTGGTCAAAGAAGCTGTGTTTCATTGTTACACTGTTAAATGCTGACAAACATCAAAGATGAACAGCTCTGTTGCTGTCAGTAAGTGCTGGGAAATCTATTCCATGATGTATGACAAATGTAGCTGTATGTTTCTGTATTTGCCTTGAATCCTACGCCACTGCAGATACTAGAATACACACATGAACGCTCACACAGTTACACAGATGCAAAACCATTTGTGAATGTAATGAGGGTCACAGAGGGTAACCCAGATTGATAATGCAGTGAGCCAAAGGCAGGGTGCTGCCACTACCATCACTAACATGGCTTTCCCATCCAAGTCAATTGCCTGCTGAAACAACAGGCTGCAAGCCATGTGAGTGAGACTTTATGCAGCATAGCAACAGTGTGCTGGGAGCGAGTTACCCCACTGTCTAAGCTGATTTGACACAGTCAGGTGAAACAAGTTCTGAGTTGTGTGGGGGAAGACTTTTTCTGTGCTTTTCGATTTTGCAGAAGCCTGTCTTGTTTAGAGGTTCAGCTCTCTGGCCGTGTGGTGGATTCATTCACCAGTAGAACAGCCTGTCCTCTCATGGGTAAAAAATGGAAAGGACAATTGATTCCTTTATACTTGGATTTGGACATTCAATGTGAAGTGATTTTGTAAAGAGAAAAATACTTATCGAATCTACACTATTGTACCTTTCTATGTTTCTTTCTTTTTTAACCAACCATAAGCTGTTGGTTAAAATAGACTGTTTTTTTTTTTTAGAAAACAAAAGCCCCAAGGCAACAGTTTTAGATTAAGTGAACAATTCTAAGTAATATTTGTTAAAGGCCTACACATGGGTCAAATCACACTTTCTAGCTACGCTAGCATTAGAACCTGTAATATCTCCATAACTACTGGATGGATTGGAGTGATCTTTGGTTCAAACAAACATAATCCCAAGAGGAAGTATAAATGACTTTGGTGATCCCCTGACTTTACCTCGAGCACCACCATGATGTTGACATTCTTTGGGTTTTTTTATGAAATGTCTTGACAAATATTGAATGGATTTCCATTGAATTTGGCACAGATAATCAAGGTTAGAGAATGAATCCTAATGAGTGGTTTCTTGGCTTTTCATCTAGCACCACAGCCAACCAGTTCTCATTCCTAGGTTGTCAAATACCAACACTTTGGAGTCTTATTGGGACGCACAAGATATTCTTTAGCATCTGTGTAGCTGTCTCCATTGTAACACATGGTTAGCGTTGTCATAGGGTTGCAGTTAGATTTAGGCAACAAAACTACTTGATTAAGTTTACAAAAAACATGATGTTTTGGATTAAATAAGTAAGTTACATACCTATGCAACTTATGTACCATTACGTTAAAACAATGTTTATTTTTGGTTTTACATGGGACATGAACAGTAGTCTCGTGGATGAAAGTCCATGTTTGTTTCAACCATTCAAGACATTTGCCCACCATATGCTGACTGAGTTTCTGGCTCTTTAAGTTGTTCTCATTGTCAAACATACCCATGGATGGATTTACACTGGAGTGAGTTGAAAGCCCAGTGCTTCTCATATAGATGCCAAAGAGTGGTATATAACCTAGGAGTGATAACGGGCTGTACTAGCAGGTTGATGTTGTTGGTTTAGAACAAAATGTCTCAAACACTACTGGATGGATTGTCGTTTACTTGGAACAGATATCTGTGTTCCTCTCCGGCCATCATGAGGCTTAAATATCACTTGGTCCATCACTTTGGTTTATGAATGAAGACCTCCAAAACTAATGACATTACCATCTGCTTAACAAAGATGATGAACATGGGATACAGTACCTGGTCAATATCAGTCTGTTAGTATTGTCATTGTGAACATGTTGCCATGCTAACATTAGCATTCAGCTCAAAGCACTGCTGTGTCTAAGTATAGCCTTAAAGAGCTGCTGGCATGGCTGTGGACTTTTTAGACCGTAGCTTTGTTCTATAACATGCAATGAATGTGTCTCCCTACAGGAAACTATAATGGGTTACATGCAGCATTTTATCATCAATAAATTATTACATTTGTCTTGAGACGTTTCTATAATTAACATATACAAACAAGGTCATCACCAAGTAGAAACTGTGTACCACAGGGTCACAGATAGCAGGAAAGCTACGCAAATGCTTCACAACAAAAGGACGTTGCTTTCCAGCACCTTGTGACAAGAAGTTTATAGAACAAACAGTGACACTGGCATGAGATTAAAACTACCAGTCACATAGATCCAAGTCCATTAACTTGTTTACAGTAATTAATGCACCAACATTCATTTTCAATAACATAGTGATGCTTTTAAACACGTGGCATGTGTAGCATGTTCACCCTAACGATGAATGACTGAATGTGTGGGTATTTGATGATGCTTTGTGATAAGAAAAGCATCCCGACTTGCTTCTATATTCTTGCTCTCCTTGTCACTCATTTGACTACAGCAGCATACAAGTGACAGAGGGGGCTCTGAAATGCTGCCAGCATATGGAGATGAATGTTTTCTGCCTCTGCACATGGCCTGATCTGTCTTGCCTCAGCCCCTCTTACATCATGGCACGTGCCCTGGGGCTTTCTCTACAGAGCCGGCGTTCTGTATTTAGAGCCTGATTTATGCACAAACACACATACCACTGGGGAAGACGCAATGAGTGTTCTTTTCCCCCGCCGCAATTGCCAGCAATATAATCATCTTCCCACACTTCAATGTGCCTTTAAGGATAGCATTCAGAAATAACGGGAAAACAAATCTCATGAAAGCAAATGGAAATTTTAAAGACATAACTGAATGGAAAAACAGAGAGATGGATGGTTTAAAATATTTTGAACCGGGTCAATTCAAGGTAATCAAATAATTAAAAGAAGCAGGGCTTTTATTTTGTTCTTTTATTCCTCTTCCATAGTTTTATAGATCCATGTTGCCATTTTAATCTCCTGTCTTTTCTCCCACTCAGCATGGCTTCCAAGATTTGCTCTGGAACTCAATCTACACCCTGCAGACTCCCTGAATAGTGAGACGCTCGTGAAAAGGAATCCGCCTGGTAGATGCACAACGGGAGGAGAAATGAAAAATAATTTTTTTTTTTTATTTCTGTGTTTCCCTACCTCTTTCTTTCTCTCCCTGTCTTTGTTCTAAGGTTGTTAGAGAGCTCGTTGCTCAACGCAGAAGTGAAGGAAGGAGAGATCCTGCCTCCTACCATTCAGAGGCTGATGAAAGGATACAACAAGTACCTCAGGCCTTTCTTTGACAGTAAGGAAACTGCAGACACATGCAGCCATGGAAATGACAGAACACTCGAGGGAAATGTGTGTTCAACAGAGAACGAGAGGGGCTCATATTGCAATTTTGTGCTTGCCTATCCCTTCTGAGTAATATTCGCTGACATTTAAATTTACTGCATATGTATATAATGACATGAGATGAAGTCAAATTTATCTTTGAAATTGGTTCGTCCCATGATTGTGTTTTATGTAATGAAATGATAATAAAGAAAAACAAACACTGATATGAGGCCAGTAAAAGAATGCATGATATACTTAAATCTAAATATCCATATAAATCTAAAAATATAATGTGTTAGTGGCTTAACCAGGATCCGAGCTGCTAATATGTGCTGTGATTTAGATTCCAATTTCCAGCAGGCGTCTAATTTTGTTCCAATAGAGAAGCAAAGTCTATCTCAGTGTACGCTCTCACAGGAACGATATTATGTCATTCCCTGCAAATCCCTCGCCACCGTTATTGTTCTAGGCTCTGGGAATCCGTCACAATGTGATTATGGTTTGTTTACTCGCTGTATGATTTGTAATAACACCTCGGACTTTACCAAGGCGAATGCCATTCAGCATAATCACTCCCGCCTAGGAGCATACGTTTTGTACACACTGATGGCAAAAGCACTGCAAACACATGCATTCACACACCCACGCACATGTATTTGCATTGCACTGTGAGAACTTCCAATGTTTTTTTTTATTCCCTAACCCAGAAATGCTTCACCAGATATGTGATACTTGTAGCGCTGTCATCATGCACTCCTCTGCTATGCTTTGTGTTTTTACTGCATTTTTAGCCACACATATAGTGCAAGTTAAAATATTTTTGGTACAAGGTGCAGGGTTTTACTGCTTGTCAATGTCACCTTCCAGCCAGACAGCTGCAGGCACAGCCAGCAGGTTTGCTCAGTGCAGTCGGACCAGACAATTCTGGAGCAGATCGCCCCCTTACTCAAAACTTTATCATTATTTCTAATGCTGAAGTACTGTAAGGATTAGTTTGACGTTTTGGGTAATACGCTTATTCACTTTTCTGCCCAGAGTTAGATGAGGAGATTAACACCACTCTATATGTTTGTAGGCTGATTATAAAGCTACAGCAGACAGTTGGTGTAGCTTAGTAGAAAGACTGGAAGCGGTGGAAACAGTATGGCTCTGTCCAAAGGAAAAATTCAGACCGAAGTGTTTGGTTTTCAACATAGAAATAGAATGAGAGTAGAACAGACATTCCCATTCAAAACAATGTAGCAGGATGGTTTATGTGTAGCATTGCCACTGCAACTGTTGTAGCAGGCTTGTGGCAAGTCACCAATTCACAAGTCTGAAAAGGGCACTGAAAAGGTCAGGGCCATCACACTCAGGTACGAATCAGACCTGTGGCCCTTTGCTGCTTATCACGTCGCTTTCTCTCCCACCTTTCCTGTCAAGTATTCAGCTACACTACCATTAAAAGGCAAAAACACCCAAAACATAATCATAAAAAAGTAATAATAAAAAATAAAAATACAATCTTTTAAAAGATGACCAAAGCTGTTATTTCCCTTTTTTTTTTGCAGAAATGAAAGTTGTATCTAACTTCTTATCTAACCACCAGAAATTGAATGATCATATCTCCCAAAATGGTGACCTATCCTTTTAAAGCTAAGCTCCAGTAAAAGTATATACCAAATGACTTAATTTTAAGTTTTTTGTAATTGTTTGATGCTGTGTGAAGGCATTAACTGTGAAGAAATACACAAACACTTGCTTACAGTAAATGCACGTACATGCAAATATACCCCCATACTGACAAACCTACAGTAGACACACACAAAGACATATACAGTATCTGCAATATGACAACAGGCTCATTAGACTTTCTCACAGAAATAAAGATTGATAAGTGAGCGCAGGGAGAACTGGGGAGATGAAACATAGGACAGCAGCAAAGTTACCCCTCTTTGATGGTGAATCAGGGAGAACTAATTCCCTCAAGGAGGTTCACACTCGACCGACTGCAGCTGTTGATGTGCCAGCAATGTGGGGTCTTAAGCGTTTTTGAAAAATGCTGTCCTTCAAGAACCTTTCATTATACAACACTATGCTTTATTATACAACCCTATATCCTTATGCCTCCTCAGTATACCCTGGTACCTCATATATCTCAGTCACGTGTACTGTAGTAGCCGTCTGTATGTATTAGTGGTGTAACAGTACACAAAAGTGAGGGTTTAGGAATCAAGGTTCAGTGCCACAGAGGATCTGTTTCATTTCATTTATTTTGAACTGATAGTAGCGCTAGTATCAAAGACAGATATAATCCTCCTGCTGAGAACTGAGGTAACATTTTGTTTACTGACAACTTCAGTAAACTGTTTTCATCATAAAGGGACACCTCTGTATTACACTGTACGAACACTGAACAAATGCTTCCCAAAAGGCAACAGGTCACAACAGGCTATAAAACTAAAAAGCATCTCTTATGCTATGAAATAACAAAAATACCAAACATACATAGCATAATACTTGTGTGCATTTGGAATAGTGTTTCAATCAGTTCCTTCCTTTGCTTTTATTTAACCATTCAAAGCACCCAAACATTCGGGTGATCACCACATCTTGGTGATGCCATTGGATGTGTGTAGGCATGTTCAATGTGTTACCATTTACATCCTCTTCACAGGTGGTGCATCACCATTACAGCATTCTTGTCTTCTACACAACTTTCCCTCTGTTGCTGGTGTAGCTGACCGAGAGTTCCAGCATTTCATTTGCACTTGCCATAGTTTGACTGACTCATACGCCAGTCAGCTTGTTGTGCTAGCCTCAGTGGGCGCTGCTAATGGCGTAGGGCTTAACATCTCTGGGCCGAACTCATGCTTATTAACTTTGGTTCCACATTACATGCATCAGTCTACATACCGTGTATTCCTCAGTGTTTCTGTGTGCACCTGACCTTGACCCCTGTTTCTTGACAGTGCGGTGCAAATATGCTAACCATTGATATTCATGCATTAAACGCTTACACACACAGGTATATATTCAAATGGTGGGGAATATGTAATGTGTAGACATACAACAGATGAAACATCCAGCAATTTTTCATTCTTGTTTCTAGATGGTCCTGTAACAGTGGGTATGAGCCTGGACATTGCCAGCATTGACACCATCTCAGAGATCAACATGGTAAGACAATGATTTTCATGCACAGCAACAGACCCAGAACCACACAAATAATGTGTGTGTAGTTGTTCAGTTTAGGGGTTGTTGTTTTTACCAACATCTCTTTATGCTCTGTTTACCTCACTTAACCTTTTTATCCCAAGGCTCCAAATTGTGTTTTTGTTTTAGTTCCATTGATCTACCTCTCAAGTTCCAAACAGATGTATTACACCATTTCACAATAACCATGTTGTTTTAAAAATGCTTTGATGTGAATCGTTGCAGTCAGTATTTGCCTTGAAAAACCCATTTACACAATGCTTGTTTTAGAATTCTGGAGGTGTCAAATACCAAAGCTCATTACAGAACACTAATCCAACTAATCGGTGAAATCTGTGAGGGTTTAAGTATTAACAGGCAGTAAATATGAGCACATAAATAATACAAGCCAAAATCCATCAAGAGCAACAACAAGATGCAACTGAAAGTAACTTTTAGTCAACTTTTTAAGTCAGATCACATTACTGAATCTTTTTACTTCATATGTGGCAAGGGTCAATACATTTGTAAATAAGGTGAATTGTTAATAAAAACACCATTCAATAGATCAGTCAGTAGATAAATGATTATTGATCATTTCCAGCTTTTCAGATGCGAATATTTTTAGATTTTCTTTGTTTTCAATGACAGTAAACTGCATCTTTGTGTTTAGGACTCTTGGTTGTGCAGAGCAAGCAGTTTTAAGATGTCAACTAATGCTCTGAGAAATTGTGACTCTTGAATATTTTACAGACCCAACTATTAATGGAGAAAGTAGGTGGTAGATTAAATGATAAGGAATCCAGTTGTTATTTACTGTATAATCAACTACTGACACAGGCAATAGTGAACCCCTTAGAGCCTCCTCCCCACAACTTAGGAGTAAGGCTCAACCAAACCTGATATGCAAATGTTGCTTTGATCTCAATAACAACCCACAAGGATAGATTACAACAAAGCATGGTAGCTCATTTTGCTAATAGGACATTAGGACACACGTTAGCAATAGGACACTGACATGTTGACTGACAGAAATACACCTGTCAACATCATGGGTAGCCTCAGTTTAACAGTGGACGAGATGATGGCATTCCACTGGGGCTGATTATTTCTTGTGGGTCTGAACATGTTTTCCCTCACAGCTTGTTGCCGCACAGCAGAAGAAAATGATTACGAAGCTGCACACGATGTAACATCAGGACTCTTAGAATGGATGCACAATATATGTTCATTGTCATAAAAACCTGAACAGACTTGCTGACGTGAAGCAATGCTGTGGATTACTCTTGCTTGAGGCACAGAAGGGCTCAGGGACCTGACACCATCAATACCCAACAATGCAAAAAAAAAAAGCCACTGGCTGATTAATGAAATACGGATACATGGGAGAGGCCTGGTTTGCAAAAACCTCACTTGCTTGTCAGCATATTATTGACATGCTTGTTAAATTGTCAGTTAGCTCTGTTGTGACCTTTGAGCCTGAATCCTGCAGGACTACACCGCCACCATATTCCTCCGCCAGCGCTGGACGGACGAGCGCTTGGTGTTTGAGGGCAACAAGAGCTTGAGTCTTGACGGGCGCCTGGTGGAGCTGCTCTGGGTTCCTGACACCTTCATCGTCGACTCCAAGAAGTCCTTCCTCCATGACATCACCGTGGCGAACAGGCTGATTCGCATCTTCCCCAATGGGACCGTCCTTTACGCGCTGAGGTGGGATAACGAACAAGCGTAATTGTTCATTGGTTGTTCGTTTCTTTCTGCTCCAACAGACAATGAAAAGTAAGCCAGGGAATGGAGGAGAAATTGGCCTGGGGGTGGAAGCGTGGGTTAAATTTGAGATAATGTGATTGCGCAGCAGGGAGTTATGTCAATTCTATTACTTGGGTATTGGATTTTATGAATACAAGAGCATGTGATCTGTCAATACAAAGAGCTGTGGGCTATCAAAGCAACAGCAAGGTCCCGTTAGCATCTTTCAAGCATTGATTGCTCTGTGCGCAAGGGCTTGACAAGCTCTTGGCAAGCTTCTGAAACATGAATTACCTTGGCTTTCCGATTAGACATTGGGCCAAGCAGACAGGTTATAGATAGAGAGGTTAAAGATGATCCAGCAAGTGAATGTGTTGAGCTGTTTAAAGCCTGTGATGATGGGATTTACACATCCTACTGTATTTGGTCACAGGCTTTAACCTCAGCTTGTCTATGGATTGTATAAGAGCTGTCCGTGGTGCTGATTAGACCTCCCTCACTCAATGCTTCTCAGCCTTGATCTCAGTGGTCCTGAACTTCTTTTTACACTTTAGTAGTGGTTATACATGGTCTGGCTACACAATGAAAGAGAAAAAAAGCATCACATAGGAGACATTCTCACTGTTTTAATGGCAACTTTGTGACTATCATGGGGAGAAGAATGTACGTGGGTGTCATGTTATAGTAAATTGGGCTGGGTATTCAGGCTCAGTTCAGTCTGGCCTCACAGTTAATCATGTCTCTGCACACTGTAAACATCAAGAGGGCACTGCATTGCTCTCTGGTGTGTGAGCATGCCTGTCTGCAATTTTTGATTTACGCTTTTATTTTTAACAAGTGTGTGACATTGTTATGTACAGTGTGACTCCATTTGTTGATTTATGTTGTTCTGAATGTGTGTGCCCGCCCTGGTTGTTATGGACGTTTGCCTCCAGACAGAGAACTGCACAGTTTCTGGGCTTTAACCAGACAGAGGGGATGTGGAGGAGGGTAGGGCTTTACATTCCGAGAGCAGGACTAGTGAGAGTAAAACAAGCCAAAAAAGATAGTCAGGAGAGGGATGGACACCCCGGGGAATTGGTGCTGTGAAAAGGGACAGAGTGAAGTGAGAGATGTGAGGTGTTGAAGGATAGGACAGCTGTGGTAAATGTTTCAGTGCTGCGCCAGGGGGATTACATGAGAAAGCACTGAGGTGATCGGAGTTAAAGGTTGAGCAGTTAAAAGGGCAGATTCAATTAGAATTACTGTATGCTACTTTGATGGTTCAGGAGGTCCGGTTCATATTTGGAATGGAAAATATCATAAAGCCAGAAATCAGTGATGTCAGTGAGATGGATTTTCTGAGGGTCCATCTCCACTTTCCCATTTTTAAGTCAGTTGTGCTGCAGCTCTATGATTATAAATCTTGATTATGTGAGAAATTTCTAAGGAATTGTTCGAAAGACTTCCGAGTAAAAACATTCTAGTAAAACTTTGAAGCTCTGCAACTTCTTAGCAAAGTGTGATTCTCAAGTGCTGACAGCAGTGACTCCTATGTGTTATGAAATATGGATTTAAGGTATGTCTGTCTAAAATACTGACCCCCAAGCATTGAATCAATAGCAAGCCTCCAGAGATTATGTGTCATAGCTACATCACATCAATCATCAAAACTTAATGCACACCTTGTTATGATTGAGACTGCTCATCATTAACTGTATCAAATTCTTTCATTACTCAGTATTGGCAAGAGGAAAGCTTACAGAACACACTGTACTTCCCCAGCAATTAAGTTAACAATATGAATACATGCAATTTAGTAATATTATTCATCAAAGCTTAAATAAAGCAACCATTTTAATGATTCTTATCTGTTACATGTGAATCAAATATATGTTTAATTGTTTCTATTACTAGAATATGTAAAGTGTGTAGCCCATGCCTCTGCCTCACTTCTAACTGATTAAGGAGACCTCTCTTTAATAAGCTGAGACCAAGTCTTATCAATAAGGCATTTAGACCTAATTCATATCACTCACCATTTACAACATGACATCATTTACTCATATCATATTTATATATCATACATACTTATTTTATAATTTATATAAACATAATATTAAATTGTATTCAATAGTGTCTATGCATAAAAAAAATAAAAATATTAATGTATGCATACTTTATTGCATACATTATATAGACATTACACATACTTATTTAGTTTAATTTTATTTATGAAGCCCAATATCACAGAGCACAATTTGCCGCAGAGGGGTTTTCAACATAGGACATCCCTCTGTCCTGGGACCCTCACTGTGGATAAGGACAAAAAAAAAAGATAGAACTCTCAGGAAGAGCAACAGGGGGGTGGGGGGTGTAATAATGGTAGAAGAATGACTAATTATCATATCAGTAGTAGTAGGCATCAGGCAGAACCACAGCAACAGCGCAACCACAACCCAACTGGGATCTGTGGGAACCTGCGAGACAAGGGAGCACAAAAGCTCCAGGGAACAACCTAGAGTTAGTAACATGTATTAATGAAACATTAATGTTTGCAAATGGAGAGAGAGAGAAGGAGAGAGGCTCAGTGTGTCATAGGAAGCCCCCCAGCAGACTAGGCCTACATTAGCCTAACTAGGGGCCGGTCCAAGGCAAGCCTGAGCCAGCCCTAACTATAAGCTTTATCAAAGAAGAAAGTCTTAAGTCTACTCCTAAATGTGGAGGCGGTGTCTGCATCCCAGACCGAAACTGGAAGATGTTTTTCATAAAAGAGGAGCCTGGTAGCTGAAGGCTCTGGCTCCTGTTCTACTTTTGGAGACTTTAGGGACCACGAGTAACCCTGCACTGTCAGAGCACAGTGTTGTGGTGAGATAATAGTTTACTATGAGCTCTGTAACTGAGGAGAAGGATTCTAAATTTTTAGATGTTTGTGATATTGTGCAATTATCCTGTATATGAAAAAGGTTACGTATACAGATTGCTACATCGATAAAGACCATTTCCATGGAAATGCATTGCTAGACAACAGCTTAGGTCCATGTTTACTTCCTATCAGCTGATGTTGTGCACTGAATCATTGTGACCTTGCATGAACAACAGCAATCACTTCTGAGCAGACAACTGGTAGCTGATTACAGTTGGGGAGTATGTAAAATTGGCAAACTCGTTGATTTCTGTTATCATTTTCAGCCATGACTGTAATGTCATGTTAAACACTGTAGTCCGACCCACCTGACGTTTCTGCTAGGCTTGTTTTATGTACTACTGCTAAATGATTGTTTTTCTCAGTGGTGTTTGGTTGCTTTGATATAAAAGCTTCAGTGCCCTGTCAGAAAAGGCTGTCTGACAGTAAGGTAAAGCTGTGAAAATGTTCTTAATATAGCATATACTTAAACTGATATACATTTTTTGGGGGGGTAGCCTTTGTAGGTGGATAAAAACTAACTCATTGAGGCAGGGTCTGCTCAGCACTGTTTGATTCCATGTACTTGAAGCAAGAATTTTCCACCTGCAAGTTATTGTAAATAAACATTGTGATCCAGTCTGTTCACAAACACTGCAAAACATTCCAACAGGAAATACAAAGGGACCCATTTAGAATGCGCATGTTGTTTTTGTGTCAAGTTTGAAATGGTTTGTAAGGAAAGGGTGTACATAATGTATATAGCTGTTTTCATATTTCTTTTAAAAACCTGTTTCATTTTTATTCATCATTAAATCCCTTTTTCCGCTTTGCTTTGGGCTCCTCAGCTGCTGTAACAAGTGAATTCCCCCTGTGTGGAATTAATTTAGTATGTCTTATCTTAATTTAATTCTAAGACCAAAAACGGCATAATTTTTAGAATTTTATTACCAAAATCATACTGTGAGAGGCTTTCATACATACTGACCCAGATTTACAGTATGACATCAATGCAAAGCAAAGACTTCATTCTCCTTTTCAAGTGTTCTTCAGTCATGTGCCACAGAGGGCTCGATTCATGCATAATTTTATATCCACCAAAAACTAAGACAGCCAACTCCAATTCCATCCATCAGCACATTTTTTAACCATAGAGCGGGGAAATAATTCACAAATCTACTCTATTTTTTTGTTGCAGAAATACCTGGTATATGTTGCAGCCACTGTGCTAGAATAACTGCAAAAATAACATTACTTTTTTGTTTTTGTAGGATTACCACCACCGTGGCTTGCAACATGGATCTGACCAAGTATCCCATGGACAAGCAGACCTGCACACTACAACTGGAGAGCTGTAAGGACACTTCATACTTGATAAAGAAAATCCGAACTGTGCAGCTTGAAGCTGTGGCAGTGACTTGGTGGGTGGGCGTGATGTCAAATGAATCTGATCAAACCGAAGGATCAAACAGATCACTTTCTCTCATCTTCTAAACTGCTGGTGTGTGTACGTGCCTGCGTGCATGTGTGTAAGACTGCATGGTTATGTCACACAGCAGACAGATACTGCAGGGGCAATCCTGGTCATGATGGAGTATTCTCTTGCGTTATGTTTTATTGTCATAAATTACTGTCAAGAAAATGAAGATCAAGCTGGAGGGTAAGTCATACGAAAGTTAACTATCCCTTAAAGAAATGGTTCAACTGTGTGGAAAATATGCCTCGTTACTTTCTAGCCCAGAGTTATACATGTATGAGAAGATAGATGCCTCTCTTATGTCTGTCAGTATAAGCTCAAAGCAAGAAACCATTACTTTAGCCTTAAGACAAAGCTAGGCTAGCAGTTTGCCCTGCTTCTAGTCTTTTTGCTAAGCTAAACAAATGGCCTCCTGGCTCTGGTGCCATAGTTTTAAGGTTCCCTGTGGAATTTTTGACCATTGGTCAGGCCTGAAATGTCTGATTTCACAGAAGATTTTCAAAAAAAATTGCAATGCATGTTGCAATGTTTTGAGGTGTTCTTTTTATCATAAGATTTTTTTAAGCTTTTTAAAAAATACAATTGCATTAAATGCACATTGTGACATGATGCATTTTCAGAGCCAATATTGACATAAAATAAAACAGACAGACATTAATAAAAATCTTTACAGGTCTAAAATGATCTCTTTTGTACATTAGAGCCAGTCAGGAAGATCTAGAAGGCAACACCGAGGTCCATGAGGTTGAAACAGACCTACCTGATTGTAAAGACAGTGATCAACAGTAAAATTAAGCTACATTAAAAATAAGGCAGACACTGCAGTGGTGTTAGCATCAGATGAGAGAGAAACCATCTTGCACCTTGCAGCTTCACCATCAGGTGAGGGGCAGCCTGTTGTGCCCTTCACAGCTTGACATTGGTTATACCACTTTATAGTTTGTAAAGTTAAAAAGCTCCAACAGTTACTCAGTGCAATAATATGTGTCCAGTGTTCTAAAGTGGTCTGTTAAATTTGGTTGTGTGTTTGAAATGATAAGTGTCCTCAAAATGAAAGATGTTCAAATTTGCCTGCTCCGTGCTGCAGGACAGGGCCCCACTTGGAGTAAGCTGCGGGGGGCTGCTTACACCGACACCGAATTGGCTCAACTCAGTCATTAAACCCAGTAATAACTGTTGGGTAATATTAGCTGTGTGATGCTAGCAGTCATCCCTGTCAGTGAGTGTGACTCTGTACCAGGTGCAGCAGTAGTCTTGTGATAAGCAGAGAGAGGGGCAAGAAGGGGCTGAGCAGGTCAACAAAATGAATGAGTTCTAAAGTTAAATTAGATTTTACCCATTTTAAATATTCAAACTTACAGGAAGGTTGCGGTGACTGGACAAAATTGCAAAGTTGTGCAAAATTAACAGGGAATGGCTAAATTTGCGATTGCATCATGGCAAAATCCCAGAGGGACTGATTAGCAGCACTATGGAGAATTTTTTGAGTGTCTTTAAGCTATTCACACCCACCTTTACAACACATTATTATGGATCCCACAACATGCTGCAACTGGCTAGCACTCATCACATTGATGCATTGAGGTTGGAGTGGTCAGGATTAGGCCAAAGAGGTCATTGTTAGGGTTAGTTCTAGCCAATCCCAGATAGTCTCTCAGTCTATGTCTAAAATGATGAATGAGGACAATGGGTAAGTAGGTTAAGCAAAGGACTTTTGAACAGGAGACTGGGGTTTGAGTCCCATGTGTGTCACTATTGGCTTATTGTTTCTGGACATAGTTGACTATGTTGTTGAGTTGAACAAAGCTGCTGAATCCACACTGTGTACATAAACCGTAGTGGAATAGCTGAATTCACCCATTCATGTTAATGTTTCGACACTGCCAGGACACCCAGGGATATACTGCTGGGTGTAAATAGTCAATGGTGCAAATAGCATTGTTGGCTACACACACCTGGGTGCTTCCCTCTGCCATGATGCTATATACACCTGGGTGTAAATAGCCACATTGGTTATTCGACCCCCGGCGCAAATAGCATTGTTGGTTACAAACACCTGGGTGCAAATAGCATCTGCCTTGTTTTTATATGTCAGTCCCCATTCTTTTTGTGTCACGCACACGGTTGGTGGAAGTAACATGCAATGAAACATGGTTATGGGATAACAACAGGAAGGGAAATGAAGACTGCCAACAAACAAACATGGGTGTAAACACTGCACAATTTCATTATTCAAAAAATCTTCCACAGGGCTCCATGATACACAGATTTCAGAGCAATGTTCAGTGGATGACCTTCCCATAGGCAACATAGGCATGAGAGTAAATGGCAAAAGTTTGCACATGCCATAATCTTTTATTGTTTGATACATATTATTGTTGCTAATTAGCTAACATGTTTGATTTGTAATTAGCTCTTATAGTTGTTTGTAAAAAACACAAGGGGAGGGTGCCAGATGTGCCAACACTGGTGATATTCCCATCAACAAAAAGGTTATTTCCCAAAATGTCAAACATTTTCCCCTGAGCCCTTAGGCAACATATTTTAAGGTTGGTCCTGTCACTGACAACAACCCCACCTACATTTACAAATCCTTTAAACTCATATTGATATTTTAAGTATGCAAACAGCTGCCAGTAGTGTTCACTTGTTAAAAATTCTGAAATTTGTTGACATTTTCCTGAAATAAGAGGAGTGATTTGCCTAATTTTGACATGTTTTGAATGGTTTCAAGTGTAAATGCAGTGGCAGTATGTTTATAATGTTTATAATTAAAGCAAATTGCAATTAAGCTGAAATAAGATGGCAAGATGGATTTTTTGGCAGTGCAAGGGATGGAAGAAGACGTCCCCCCCTCCCTCCTCCTTCCTCATCTTCCCTCACTCTTCTGCCATATTTGCTTTCCAAGTCGCTTCTGCTCCATGCTATTAGACGACAGCCAGCCACGCTAAGCTAAGTCTGATCCCTGCCAGAAGCCCACCAGGACCTCAGTGCCAAATAAAACATTTAACGGCAGCTCCAGTCCCACTTAGCAGACAAAAAGACATCTGGAGGTTAAAGTTAGGTAACTGAGAGGATGATGGATCCATCCTCCGCTGCTTCAATAATTCCAGGCTAAATATCTGCATCTTTCTCTCTGTCTGTCTCTCTTTTCCACCCTCTCTTACAATCTCTCTCATCCTGCTGCTCCATCTCTGCCGTTTTCTCTCTGTCTCCCTCTCCTTTCCTCCTCTCCCTCAATCTCTACCTCCCTCTTGCTCTGTCCCTTTATGAAGATGTATATTCAAGGATTTATTTCTTTTAATGCTGTGCCAAAAGTGGATCCTCTGCACAGGAAGATGGTTTAAAGAGAGCGTCGTTGTGGAAGGGTGTGGGGTGTTTAGATCGGGATTGCGGTAAAATATTTAGTGCGTTATGACAGCAGAGTCAGAAGATATGACAGTCTTTTGTGATCTTTGCTTTATTAACTTTAGGTGGTAGCTCTGGAAAAAAATGTGGATATACTTGTTTTCAAGGGGCGACAGGGCACTGCAAGGTTGATTGTACCCCCATGTAACTCTTTCCATGCTATTGCACAGCATGTCACAACCCATTTGTGTCTCTAATTTGTACTGTAATGTCAGGGCTTTAGGTCAGGAAAATAATGAGTTCTTCTAGTAAGAGGAGTACAATGAGAGAGAAAACAATGAATTTTACAGGACCTTTCAGCATCGGAGTCAACAGTGCCCTTCGTTAGGGGCCTGCTCCCAGACTATAACTAACCTTGGTCAATTATACATGGCTCCATATGGGTTTATGTAGGGAGGGCAACAGCAAATTACTGAGCATCTCATGTACAACAGATCATAGAGGTGTATTTCAGCTTCAGCCAACAGCACTTCCTCCTACTTTCCTTATTCTCTTGCTCCCTCTGCAGATAAATGAGAAAAATACACCAAAGGTTGTTAATCACACCTTTTTGTCCTTAATAAATTTCATCTTGAGAGCCATACCAGTTCTTATTAATTGATATCAATGCAACTATATTGTGCTATCAAAAGCACTGCCACACTTAGCCGTGGCATCTTTGACCATATTCATTTTGCATGCCTTCTCATTCCAAGATTTATTTGGGTTATCAGGGCTCTCGAGGGCCCAGTGCAATATGCATGATTAGTCTGTTATGGTATGATGCAAGAGTTAAGCTCTTCATCAGGACTCTTTGAAGATGTTAACATGGACACCACAAATGCATTTCCATTAGCAAATCCTGTTGGATCTCTGTGTGTCAAACTGTGTTAGAGTGAAGAACGGGAGAGTATTCTATTCTATGACTGTAACAACATACATGAAACATTAACATTGTCTTTGAAGTGTTTAAAGTGTCATGTGTTGTTTAACAGCAGATGCAGGACTTGAGAGTTGCACAGTGTAAACCTTACCCATCTGCTTCACGGGGGTAACATTACGTCTTGAACTAGATTTTCAAAGGTTTTCTCGCTCCCTTTGGTTCTTGCCAAATGTTCCTCTTGTGCTGAAATTTAGTATTAGAGGGAATTTACCACCCACTATGGGCTGCAATCCCCAACAACTCAACCATAAGAGGATCAGGCATTTGCATAGCTTGAGCAATTAACCTTCCCAGCTGTTCCCTCCATAGCTACTTTGGGGTTTAGTAAACCTATTAATGCTGTTTCTATATCATCATCATCATCATCATCATCATCGCAATAATTTGGAATTATAGTAGGTTTTGTAATGTGAAATGTTTTTTTTTGTATTTCTCACCTGCACAAGCAAACAGCTGCCTATATAAACATCCAGCAGACATGGAGCAGCATTAGCATTCATTTGAAGTGGTGATTGTGCCCACTTGACAAATGTAAGTCAGATATTCACTCTCCTTTAAGCAGGTCCAGTCGACTCCTGCAGGAAATATCTGGTTCTTTAGCTGCTAAATGCTCCGCTGTGTTAACCAGCTCGTCGCTATCTTTGTTTTACCACTATTAGCTGCTGAATAGGTGGTGTACAGAGGGTTTATCAGAGCTTTTTTTTTTTTTTGCTGAAAACAACTGTTTGCTGTCTGCAGCTAGGAATAAGGTTAATGAGCGTGGTGAGTCTGAACCAAAGCTTGCACCAAGTTGTACAACTGAGTGAAACTTAAGGACTGGGTGATAATTCTTTATGGGTTTTTTACTACAAGCAACATTTTTCATATTACACATATTTATTAAATTGATTGTTAATGTAAAGTAATTAGTGCAGCTTCATTTTATTCATTCCATTTTCGCACCTGTCTCTTTAAGCCCCACTTCCAATAAAACCCAATCTGCTCTGACTGGTGAGCATTTTCAGGGCTTGCGTGTCTCAGCATCTCTGAACTTCAGTCAGTGCAGCCGGTGAATGACTGTGATGGAGAATAGCGGCGCTTTTTAATGTGAAAAATCACTAATAAAAGCTTCTAAACACATGCAGACATGTTCCAGCAGGGATACGATCCTAAATAGGGGAGAAATTAACAACATCAGCAAACAGGATTCCAGGTTTGCCTGATGTTAGCATATAGCTACATGTAGCAATGTACTTGCAAATAGGAAATGACTTTGTATAGCAGCACTTTCTACTGTGAAAAAGCATATCAACACAACACGACCTGTCCCAGCAAGAATATGATCAAAAATCTGGGAGAAATTAATAACACTGGCAACCAAGATTTCAGGTTTTTCTGACATTAGCATGTAGCTACATGTAGCGGTGTAGGCTATGTCAAGTAAACCCTTGCAGTAGCATAGCTGTAGCAGATGACCATATAAAGGATTCCATTACAAGCTGACATCAGCTTGTCTCGAAAGTAGAAAAGAGGGTTTTGCTCACAGGAATTACTTTTATGTTCGTTAACCATATTATTTGAGACGTTGGCCACAGTTAATATGAACATCCAACACTGTAACATTATACATGACAGAAAATAATGAAAAGCATAATAAGTCCCCTTTAGGTATTTGCTGTAATCTTCCTCAGAAAGTAATTTCCATCTCTTTTCTCTCCTGCAGGGGGTTACAACGTCAATGATGTCATGTTCTACTGGACCAGAGGAAATGAGTCTGTCAGTGGTTTAGACACTCTACAGCTGGCTCAGTACACAGTAGAGGACCACTACACATCTGTCTCAGAGGCCGTTTATGAAACTGGTAACAATGCCCTTCAAAACCATTGCTTAATGTTATTCCCAAGGCTATACTAATGTTTCATCACTCATTAAATATTATTTTAAAAAAGAGCCCTTATGGGTAGGATTTCTGATTCAGAACACATTTTCTGTTATCAAGTACACTGACAGACTTTTGTCCCTCTTGTCAAAGGCAATTACCCGAAGCTGGTCTTCCACTTTGAGCTGAAGAGGAGCATTCTGTACTTCATCCTTGAGACTTATGTCCCCTCGAGCCTGCTTGTTGTCCTCTCATGGGTTTCCTTCTGGATTTCCCTGTCCTCTGTTCCAGCACGTATTTGTATAGGTATAAGACTAAGCATCCTTTTCTATACTCAAATGTGAAAAGCAAATGTCATACTGTTTTCATATCGCACCAGATCTTATCTAGGTATTGTGTGTCACTGTAGGTGCTATGTACTGTTGTTGAGAGATAAATATTTCACTATATTTCTCTTCCTCACCAGTTATCAGTAGTGTGTTTAGTACCAAACAAATGTAAGAGACTTCTACTCTCTTATGGGTGAACACAAATGTTGGTTCGGGTTTGATTTTAGAGGGCTGAGGGTTGAAGAGAGCATGTGTGACACTGTGTTATCGAGTGGGAACATCCAAACATAGATGTTGCATTGAATTAAATCCACCACTACTGCAGGGGCCTTTGAGAACACAAAGTTCCCAAAACAAACAAAACAACAAGATATGTTATTCAGTGGAGTGCTGGGTATCTGTGGTTACATGTCAAGGCTTGAATGATTCTTCCTATGGATATTTCTGTCAGCCAGTTGTGGCCTTCAGAAACATTTTTTGCAGCCTGCTGTATGTGATATGAAATGCATGCATTATATTTAGATCATCTGTGGTGGACTGTCAGGTTAGGGATGACAGTTTGTAGAAAACTGCTGGTTGCATGACAATTACTGGCACCTCCTGGGTTTCCTGGGAATTATGTTCTGTAATCTGTGCTAGTGCTGTTAGCTAAAGTTAGGAGAAAAGGCTTTAGGAAAAAAGGACTGACTTGTCAGACCTCAAGGGAGAGATTAAGTGATCTGCCTTATCTGCAAACAGGTGAACTCAGTGTTCAAGGAATTTCATGTTAATTATAGCTGCTGCACAGCGATGGGTCAATTTTGTCATTTTTTTCATGAACATTGAAGATTTATTTGGCAAGAATTTGCATGTATATGTTTACAGTACCGTTTACAGTCAAACATTTTGATGCACTGTAGGCTCAATTTTTGATAAATCAAAAATCTGAGAAACGTAGTTTTTGTAGGACAGTCTGAAGATGCTCTGTAGCAAGTTTGATGTCAACTGAGCAAAAATTGTGGGAGGAGATAGGTTTAAGAAGTTTTACAGTTTTTGAAAAAAACAGTGATGAACTTCATAATTTTTAATAGGTTAACACCAAAGATATCCTTTAATGGTCTTTTGTGTGAGTGATGGACTAATCCATATTTCACCAGTGTCTCCTTGTGTTTTTTGTGCCAGGAGTTACCACAGTACTGACCATGACCACTCTGATGATGGGCGCCCGGACATCACTGCCCAACGCCAACTGCTTCATTAAAGCCATTGATGTTTACTTAGGGATTTGCTTCAGTTTTATCTTTGGAGCGCTCATTGAGTACGCCGTGGCCCACTTCTGCACTCTCACTCACACCGACTCACACATGCTCATGGTGAGACCCTCCTGGATATCCTTTGATATTTTTTAATTGTCATTGATGTTGTTGTGGTCCCAGTCATTGTCTTCATAATGGTGGTCATTGTCACCGTTGTCATCACCATCATTATCATCATCATCATCATGTCATCATGAGCACTCAGGGGTGAGTTGAACAAGTGCTACGAGTTCTCAAATTTAGATGTACAATTTTTTTTCCCCCGATTGAAAACTCATCTGTTCTTTGGTTCTCACTCTCTTGCAGTATTCCCACCACTTGCACGACCTTGACGACGAAATGAACGGCATCATCACCACCATCGCCAATCACAACAGGGCCAAGAGACGCAAGGAGGCTGCCGCGACTCCCACGCCGGCCCCTGCCTCCCTAGAACTCACTGTCAGCCCGTCCAGCCCCTCGGGCAGTGAGCCTAAGCCCGAGGCATCGCCCCCGGAACCTACCAACTGGTGCCTCACTGCTCTGGCCACCGTCCGCAAAGTGCTCCGCTCCATAAATTGCTGTCACGTGGAGAATCCTCACCACATAGACAACTACTCCAGAGTCACCTTCCCCCTCTCTTTTGTCATGGTTAATCTGCTCTACTGGACATATTATCTGTACTTTTAGCGTCGGCTTGAGCTCAGCACGTGTCCCAGAGAGTGTGAGACAGAGAGTGTATGTAGTCAAGAAGTGTATTTTACTGTATGTATGTACAGTAAGTGTTATTTAGGTTTGTTTCAAGATGAGTGTGTAAAATTTCTGCATTTGGATTCATGAGCGAAGTAGCATACTTATATAGGGTTGTCTTCGAGGAAAAGTAATGCTTATAATTACAGCTCCATTTTTAAATATTGTATACTCAAACTGACAAAGTTTTATACAGCGGTCTTCTTAAAACTGGGCGAGATTTGATCAATGCTCATACAAACTGAGATGAAAAGAACATTGCTTAGAAAGAAAGACTTCGCGAGTTTGCATCTTTTTCGCCATAGTATATTCATTTTAGGTCTATCACTGTGCAGGTTGTTACTGTTGGACGCACAGAAGATGGAGCTGTAATTTAAGGCTTTATGGCATAATATGCTAGCATTGCTGAGGGAGAGCAAAAGCCCGCTCCACTTTCATTCCCTGTTGTGATGGATTGATTATTGAACTTTACAACTTCATCTTCCATTTCTGCCTGCAGGTACAACATTTAGAGGGAAATAGCAAAAATAATGGATGGGAGACGAGAGACGAGGGAGCAAATAACTCAACGAGGAGAGTGTGTTAAAAACTATAAACCAGTCTCCCAAGGACGATCGCTTCCGTTCGCTGTTGAAACCTCTCTGTCTTCTGTGTCCTTCTGTGAGTTATTTTTAATTCACTGAGCAGTGCTGACTCTCTTTGCCTGCATTTATTTTTTTCATTGACACTATAAATGTAGTGGCCTTTGATCCCTTCAGTTGTATTTTGGAAATCTGGCCACCATGGACAGTATTATGGCACTTGTCATCTCACAAATCTGTTCTGCAGATTCACGAGGAAGGAAATGAAACTGAAACATGATGACCAATAAATTACACGGCATAAATATCAGACCATGGAATTAATAATGATATGAATAAATAGAGTGAAATATAGATAAGATTTGAAATTATTTCTAAAATATTATTTTATTTAAAGGGGGCCTTTTATGCTTTAACATATTTTGTGTCTTATATATAGGGTTAGTGTCAGAAATTCATATTAAATGTAGTTAAAGTTTTAAATTTTGAGGTAAACGTAGGTAAAATTATCCCTCTGAGCAAAATCCTCAGGTTGCACACCTTTCTGAACACTCCACTTCCAGCAGTTTTTCAATACTCTGGCAACAGTTTGACACCAAAGTGTCACCGATTTCTTTATATGGTCATCTGCTCCAGGCATGCCGCTGCAAGTGCTCACATTATGTAGCCTTCACTGCTACATGTAGCTACATGCTAATGTCAGCAAAATATGTAATCTTGGTTGCCAGTGTTGGTAATTTCTCTCTGATTTCAGATCATATTCCTGCTAGAACATTGTCAGATTGTGAGGATTTTGGCATAGACGCTTTTATTGGTGATTTTTCACAGTTCAGGGTGCCGCTATTCTCCATTACTGCAAGTACACTGCTATATGTAGCTCCATGCTAACAGCAGGAAAACATGTAAACTTGATTATCGATGTTGTACAGTATATTTCTCTCAGATATCGGACTGTATTCCTGTTGTAACATGTCTGATTGGGTTTAGAAGCTTTAATTGGAGAATTTTCATTCCCCAGGTGAAAGTACACTGATAGTGTACATATAGCTACGTGCTAACGCCAGGGAAACATGTAATCTTTGCTGCTGATGTTATTAATTTCTCCTCAATTTCGGATCATATTTCTGTTGGAACACGTCCGGTTATCTTAAGAATCTTTTATTGGTGATTTTTGTGGCAGAAAGTGCAACTATTCTCCATTACAGTCACTTCCCTGGCTGCTATGACAGTACAGAGATGCAAATATATGAAACCTGAAAATGCTGACAAATCAGAGCAGAATGGGCTTTTTCAGGAGAGCGGCTTAAAGAGACAGGTGTAACAGAAAGAGGGTGAATGCAGGTGTTCCAGCAGAGGCAGTGTAAGGAAAATGAAGTGTTTTTTTTTTTTTTATAAAGCATATCAATATGTTCTATTAGAAACCCCAAATACAAGTATGAACCTGAAAATGGGCTTAATAGGTCCCCTTTAATCTTTTTTCTTTTTCATTATAGGTATAAAAATAACATAGTAATGGGATGTGTTTTAATAATAAATAACATTATTTTACTATTTATTGGTTGATTTGTAAATGTCACTTTATTTATTCACATGAGTTTGTATTTTAGTATGTTTCATTTACTTATTTAATGTGGACTTTGTGTTTTATATTAACTAGACATGTGTAATGCAACATTGTGACATACAGGGCAACAACACCAAGACAGACACATAATAGTGATATACACAGCACTCTTTATTTGCTGCTGGTAGTGTTTCTCTGTCTTTGTAAAACATAACACAGCAGTCAGACCTAGATGTGTTAGACACTGTAGAGTGATTTGAATATGAATGAAATGGCCAAAATATTTCAACGGGATGTCATCATCTGTGCATTATCCAAATGGAAAAAGGCCTGGATATGCTACGCTTGAGGTTTCACTTCTCTCCTCAGTTTTTAGGCTGTTGTCATCTCTCGCTGTGTGACTATTGAGTATTTCAGTTCAGGTGATATGGTATGTTTGCTACCAGTGATGTGAACCAAAGAGCCAAAGATTCCGATTTTATTTCCTTTTTCTTTCCCTTTAGTTCTTCAACTAGGAGAATTTAAGTGCATTTTCAAATATCATGTTTGTTATTGATAGGATCATTCTGAAATAGCATGCAGTCAATGAGCAGATGAACATAACACTTTACATTTCAGACAGAAAACATGATTCAGTTTAAATACAAGAATGCATGTTTATTTATTGCTGTATTCAATATTACTGTGACATATGCTCACTCATTCCATCTCATTTTTAAGAACTACCATTTGATGTGTATTAAACATTAGCTACATTTGTATCTATTTATATTTCATTGCCTTTTAATCTGTTTATGTTCCTATTTTATCTACATTCTTTCTCATGTTTTAATCTATTTTTGAATATGTCATCAACTGACAAATGTTTTGATTGCTCTCCTTGCCTGATGATAATAGAAAAGTAGGATTTACTTTTGTTTCCGTTTTTTCTGCATGGTTAGCAAGTGCAACTTTACTTTCCTCTGCTTTGCTTGATTTGTTTTTTGGAGAATCATCATAAAATGCTCAACTGAGGCTGTTGAAAGGATTAGATCTGTGATTGCTAATGATGCAGCTTTGAATTTGGGTCTCATCTGAGTCCAAAAGTGCAGGATGTTTGAACTTCTGTTCTCATTTTCAGTTATTTGAAAGGATGAGTGATCAGTGACAGTGTTCATTTGCCTTTGAGCTGTGTCTGCTCAGCAGAAGTCGGTGAGCACCAGCCAATTGAAAAAGGTTAATATGATTAAACAGACTGTCAGCTTTTATACAATATTGCACCACGGTGGTAGTTTTGATAGTCATCTTCTCAGTGAACAGTACAAGAAATGAATGCCAATATGGAGCCAAAGAACCACAAGAGCAACCACAGAGAACGTTTTTTTTTTCACTTGGTGATGAAGTTGGTCCATACACAAAGCTTAAGGGTATCAATTGTCCGATGGCTCCATGGTCGCAACTACATTATCAGCGCTGGTTTGCTCTGAACAAACAGCATTTTGGATGGTTACAGAAAACCAAGGATGGTGATAAAACATTGTAGAAACAAAGGTATGACATTTTGGGCAACATTGCCAGAGCATTTGTGGAGCAACAACAGAAAAATGGAACATGGCTACCGTTGGAGTGCCCTTTCTTTCCTGTTGTGGGACATGTCTAATAATGCCTCAAGGTGATGTTGGCTACCAACCTCACAGTTCCTGGGACATCTTCATGTGAAATGTATTTATATACTGTAGTACCATGCTGATATAGGCATCGATTTGCTTAACCTGTTGTAAATAAATAGTAACACTGTGCATGATCATTTGGTGTATGAATATGAATGATAGCAATAAAAGAGGTTAATGTGTGTATTGGTGACACTTTATACATCTTACTTATTGCATTCATGTTAGATGTGAGTAAAGACGGAAAAGCAGATTCAAAAAATGATAATTGTCCAAAATTTAAATTCAGAGTACAGTGGGACAGACTAGTTAGCCTGCAGGCATGCAAATGTGTGTGTTTGTGTGTTGCAGATGTTGAGGCAGCATGTCCCAGTGGGAGTGATGGAGAAATGAGTATTAATTCCTTGCAGCTGCATTAGCTCTGAGTCAGCAGAATACAGAATGAGAGGATGATGTGAGATCATACAGTACATACCCACACAGAATTACTTTATGGGTGAATCCTGTAAGATGTTTTCCTTAAAAAATGTACTAGGGCACTTTGCTCCTTGGCAGCTCCAAGTGAAAGCAAACATAGCTGAATTTTTCATTACTTGAAGTGTGTAGTTGTCTACAAACTAAATTTTATCTTATTGAGATAGTGTTTGTAGCTGATCCCTGGACAGATTGATTCTTTAGTTGTTTATGTTCTTGGTCAGTCCGACCATCTACAGGCCATGCACACAGTTTGTTTTGTTCAATACGCTGTGCTGTATGGAAGCAAATAAGAGAGATAAGTATTTGAATTTTGACACGCATTGAAAACTTAATATTGAACACCACAGAATTCATAGCATTTAAATATTTTATTTTGAAACCATGTATCTAAATATATCTGTTCCAAATCTACCTCTTTTAAATTAAAATATAAAATTACCTGATTTGCAATTTCAAATTGAATTTTTTTTTTTCACTGTTCACAAATTCAGAACCAAACAAATTTAAAGGCGCTGTATGTAAGAATGTGGCCAAAACGGTTACTGCACTCAAATTCAAAATACTGCCACGAGTCGTGTCCGCCCCCCCTTCCCTACAGGATCGAGGTTGCTGGACAGCGGCACGCTGGAGACTGATTTGTTTGCCCATGGGTGGCTGCCGTGGCAGGGCCGCGTCGCCGCGTCCTTGATCCATGATCTTCGGTTTTCCAGCGGGCCGTTCGAGCAAGTCCGGCTTCTCTGCTGCTAACGCTGCTGCCGGGATACAGCGGAGGAGGAGCAGGCTGCTAATGCTATGCACTGGGACACTGCTAATGCTGCTTGCCGTGCTGCTGTAGCTCAGTCATAACTGTAACTGATGCTGAGACTCAACTGACTGCGTGACTGGTAGACGGCGGTGGGTGGCGCAACAGGCCAAAACACAAATTCAAAACATAAACATGATTTGCAGAATGCAAAAAAAATTTTTAGATACAAATATTCTGGCTGTACTATTGTTGTCGGTGAGATCAGTATGTTATATGAACATTATTCCTTAGTCTCTGTGACATATTAGGAGGATTTTATGACTATTTGCTTTAGATTTCTTACATATAGCTCCTTTAAGTTTCAGAATTAAAAAATCCAAAATAAAAATAAAAATGGACTTCTATTTCTGGATCTGATTTTAACCTGATTAAAAAAAAAAAAAAAAAAAAATCTAAATCAGATTTTAATTTCAAAGAGGTGAATTTAGAGCAAATAAATTCAGAAACAAATCAATACAGTTTTAATGTGAAGCTTTCAGTGGCTGTTAAAATTCAAATACTTATAGCTTTATTTGCTTCCTGGATTTGCCATACCAAAAAAGCAACGAGGAAATATATAGTATACATTTTTAAACAAAAGTTCACTTATATCGGCAAAGTCTGATTACATAGATATTGCACATTTAAATACGTTGACATGTAGGCTAAACCAGTGTCACAAGAAATCTAGTATAATGAGGGGCCTTAATTATGAATGCCTTACAGCCTGTCAGTGTCACCTCAATTCAATGCCATTGCTGCCTGAAAGTTAAAACTGAAATGGAAATACTGTGTGCTCTAATGCCTTCTATAATCCTCATACTGTAAATCCTGATCCTCAATCAATCTCTGTAAATTCAAAAATCCCTTTAAAAAGAGATCATCGTTGGAACATGGCACATATCAAAGCTGCAGGTCTTCACCCTCTCAAGTATTCTCTACTGCAGATATTTAATGTGCAGCTTTGATCATAAATGGAGTGTCAGGTGGTCAAGGCAGTTTTCGATCATACTCTGTCAATATATGTAGTGCTGTAGCTAACCCTGCACTTCTCACATTCTCCTATTAATGTGCAGCTGACAAACTAATGCCTAATAGTATCCACTGCATATGAAAATGACTGTCAGTTTCCTGAAATAGTATCCACAATGCACCCTGACATGTCATCATACAATAATAACAAGGCAGCCACTATCAGGCCAAAGCTCCACAATGTGTCCCATAAGGAGACAGCCAATTCTCAGCCTAGCATAGATCAAACAGTTGGCTATTAACAGGTTGATTATTTACAGACAACACTTAGCCTAGTGATAGCCTGGTGATTCAATCAAATATCTTTAGATGTCTTAATAAGCAATATCCAGCCACTATGCTGGGTCATTGATCCACTTCTGATGTGGATGAACGCTCTTATTTGGTGCTATTTGATCTTGATCTCTTGAGCGCAGCTTTTAGTACAGCATCCTTACTGAAATTCTTTTCCAGGGCTATCTTGGGAAGCGACCTGGACTGGTTCTACTCCTTTCCCTCTGATAGGAGTTCTTCCGTGTCACCTGTTCCCTATATGTCTAAACTGCTGCTATTCCTTGTGGTGTGCCACAGGGTTCTGTCTTGGGTCCTCTATTAATTGCGTTGTAGCCTATATGCTTCCCTTAAGTCATATTATTAACAAATTTAAAGGCATCTCTTATAGCACTGGTGCACTGATGATATCCAGAAGCAGCCAATGTCTCTTTTGAGCCTAATGAGATTTGCACAATCGTCTGACTGGATGGCTGACAACAGCTCAACACAAATAAGACTGAGGTCCTAATCATTGCTTCAGATGGCATAGCTTCTGACACTGCTCAGTGTATTGTGTCCCTTAACTTAGCTATACAGTGTAATCTCAGAAATCTGTGTTATATTTTATCAGCATATCAAACTGTTAACCCGTACATGTGTCTTCCATTTACAAAACATTGCCAGACTCAGGTCTGTTTTATCACAACATGAGCTAAAGATGATCCTTCATGATTTTATATTGTCCCAGATAAACTACTGCAATTACCTTTTCACCTCCCTCAGCAAGTCATCCATGGACGTCTACCAGACCACTGGTAGATTGCTGCTGCAAGGCTGTTGACCAGGTCCAGCAGGACGACTCACATCACACCCATCTTATCTTCTTTAAATTGGCTTTCCATCAAGTTCAGGAATCATTCTAAGGTTCTTGTTCTCACATATAGAGCCCTACATGCTCAGTTAGACACCAGAACACATATCTGACCTGCTCCATCCTTATATCACCATATGTCACCTAGTGCTCTGACCAGGGCTTATAGGTCGTCCCTCATGCTCGACTAAAAACAAAAGGTGTCTGTGGCTTTGAAGCTGTGACTCCAACACCATGCAAGGATTGACTGGTCTGTCTGTCATTGCGTAATCACAAAGGCCACACTCCCCTCTGGAGGAAGATCAAACAGTTGGCTGTTAACAGGTTGCGTATAACAGACAACACATAACTGAATGTCTGATGATTCCATCAAATATATAAAAATGTCCAGATAAGCAATATCCAGCTGCTGTGTTGGATCATTGATCCTACTGGGCAGGGGAAAACTGACAAGACTCAACAGCAATGAACCTGAATTTCTGAAGGTATTGCGAACGGTCAGATTCAGTCAAGGTAGCATTATTAGACATGTCTATAAAACAAATGTTTGTTTAACAAGAAATAAATGCAATCAGTTGTGTCAAAATTAGGATTCAAACATATGTCAAATTGTATTGACATCTGATCTTCAGTTTTCTTTGCCTAAAAAAGGGGTGTGGCCTTGACGTTCTGCAAAGAACCCTTATGTGATGGCCTCCAGGGCTAATGGGTGAGCCAGAGGGGAAAATGAAGAGGAGGTGCAATATTAGGACTTTTTTAATGAGCTAATGAGCTACCAGGTAATGTTTTCTAGTTTACGTTTAGAAGCGCTGTTTGGTAGTTTGCTATCTCAAGGTAATGTTGCCTGCCCATGATTAGCTTGCTAGCTAGCTAAGCTATTAGCAGACACGCTAATGTAGCATGGGATTTGTTGACCCATTCCCAAATACCGAAACAAAACAGTTACAGTACAGTTACTATAAATAAACACTGAAATTACATGCAGAATTGCTGCTCAGGTATTTTGGTTCCTGCAGTAAGCAAATTGTCTTTTATCTATGAAAAGCAAACACAAAATGGTTGGTACTTCTCTTTGCAAATCACAAAATTAATCAATGTTGCATTTTAAAAAACATAATCTTTACGTGATCCAAACCCTGGACAACAAAACCAGTATAAGCAAGGAATTGCGAAGGTTTTTTTTACTTTTGATAACAAAAAAAGTTACTTTTCAAAGGTAATAATCTTGTAATGTAACAAACACTGATTGGAATGGCCACAAACAGCACAAACTATAGGCTTTCCTGTAGTGATGGTGGTTGTTACCTCAGAACCTGCCTCCATTTACCTGCCCTCCATCTGGAAAGTGCGCTGATTTGTGATGTCATATGCAAAGCAGCTATAAGCAATGTGTGCCAATACTCCTCTGAGGACTGAGCTGTTATTTGGGTTATGCACTTTGTTCAAGAAGGACATCATCATCATTTGCACAAGGAAACTTTTTTGAGCCCAAGCAATTATAAACTACAGTAAAATCTAAATGGTGTCAACCCATTGTCAAATATGTAAAAGTAACAGAACACATTGTTTGACTTCTAAAAAAGAGACTACGACAATCCCAATGAAATGACCAATGGCCTCTGGAGTGACTTTGACTGTAGACACAATGATTTTTACCATTTGCTGTTATCTTTTCTTACAGTCAGAGCGTATCTGTATCAGGGCTGTATGGCACTATGAAATATCAGTTACATCAGTGTAAAGACTGATAAGAGAGTCATATTGCGGAGTTTGTTACTCTCCCTGCAGCACAGCGAGTGTGAATGTGGTTTGAAGGAGCGTGGCTGGGAAAGTTATCAAAGCATCAAAACAGATCTCAGGGTGGCAGATTCAGCATGAGTGAGATTGATATGGCACTGGTCTCGTCAGAAAAGTCACACATAAATGTGAAATAATGGGTGCAGTCATTTTCTCCTCACAGTCCGTGGAATATCGATAGCGGTCCAATCAAACATACAGTAGCAGGAGTTAGAGGCCACGAGTAATTACAATATTACTGAGGAGATAAATGTCAAAAGTCATCCAGAATATTGACACAGAATTGATGAGACCTTTTGAAAGCATGCAAGAAATTGATGCAGTTTAAGTTTATGTGTGTGTGTGTGTGTGTGTGTGTGTGTGTGTGTGTGTGTGTGTGTTTGTGGATGATGGATTCTGGAAAGATTGCCTTAAAGCCATCCATAAGTATACCTGTGTGCAGTGGTGGTATGAATATGAGTACTATAAGTACATTCACTCAACCACTGTACTTGCACAACAATTTTAGGTACTTCAGGGTACTTGGGAATTTCCACTTCATGCTACTTTGTACTTTGTACAGATATTGTACATTTTACCACACTACATTTGTTTTGATAGCCTAGGTACTTTACAGTATGAGATTAATAATGCAAAATATAAATCATTTAATGAATTATGATATATTTATAGAGGTTAAGCTGGCCGACAGTATGTGAAGTAACCATGAACATTAATGCGTCACTAATTATAAACCATTAATATAGTATTTATGATTCTGGGTCATCCTGCATAGTGAGCACTTGTAGATGTAGATGTATGTGTGTATAGATAGATAGATAGATAGATAGATACTATCTCCTATCATATTTCTATACTGTAGTAGGGGAGAACAGGTATGGTTGTAACAACAGGATGGTTTTAACAGCACTTTCATCAGTAATGGACCCTATCATCGTGTGATAGGTTATTGTATGACCACTTCTTTTCTGACATCGCATGGGAGGTTTTATAGCTGTGTGAAGAAATGTGCAGATTACAGTCAAAATACAAATTTTTAGGTATGAAAGTATTTTTTAAATCAAGTCTATGCTTTAATTAGTACTTTTAGTGATGACATTAGAATTTAGTCACTTGTATAAGATTAGAGAGTAGTCTTGAGAATAAAAAGTGACGCATTTAATCTTTGATAATTTCAAACTATTGTGCTGCTACAGCTAGCTAAACAATGGCTGATGGGGGTGGGGATAAATGCAACACCAATTTGAAAAAAGTGTTACAACTAACCCTAATGGCAACTAAACACACATCTTCCATCTACCTTGCATGCTTGAGTGTGAAAACCTGTCTTCCCTATTGCTACTTTTACTTCAATTAAAGATCTGAGTACTTCTTCCACAGCTCTCCATGTGTCTTGTCTTGGCCTGCCAAATTACCCACTTGTTTTGATTGTGCCTACAGCTTTGATCATCAAACCCATTATTAAGCTCCACATGGCTGCTTTTAATATTAGAGAGTAAAAGGTGTGACGTGTCCATAGCCGGCTAATTCTGTAAACAGTCACACTACAAATTTAAATCAGTAAACCACTTAACCTTGTAATACCATAACATGTTCTTCTGACACAGCCAGCAGAGTGAACTGTGCTGCTCCGAGTCACCACGAGATGGCGGTGTGGAATCACATTTCACCATCAAATCCACTGCAGTGCAAAGGAGCTGCACCGTACAACAAAAGCATGAGAGCATTGAGATTCACTCACATGTTGATGCACTGAGGAAGTATCAGCTGTTATCAGAATTTATTGACAATCCCCCTTTAATGTTTTAAGCAGATTACATGTGTGAGACTTGTGTTTCTTGTTCCGCTGTTGTTTGATTCCCAGTGTTGCTCTCCTGAGGGAGCTGCAGGTGACAGTCACAGGAGGAAACCGGAAAAAATGATACTCATTAAAATAGGTTCAGCTTGGGTGATGGGATCGTTTAAGCAGATTATAAAGCTACAGTGCTGACAAGCAACTTAATGAATTTATGAGACTAAAAGATTGATCGACTGATTGATTGAATTCTGTAATATTTACTGATATTACACACAAAGATATTACTGCTTAATGCGAAAGAGCAAATTCTGAATTCATATTGCTGCTGCCTTAAAAGCAACAGTTGATTTTTTTTATCAACTGTTCATTTGTAAACAATATCTTACTGACAGTGTGAACCAAAAACAAATAACACATTATTATATTATAAGCAGTCTAATTAGTGTGGTAGCACTTCTTCTGTGCAATTGATTTTCTCACCCATAACTTCAAAACCTTTTATGCTCTTTATGCTGTTCACTAACAGATACATGTGTATTTTGCACTGTTTCCTGTTGCACACTTCACACATTTTCATATTTAACAAGATGTCCCTGAACAACATGATAAATTAATGATACTTTCAATTCCTAAAGTTTTAACGCTTCCAATAAACAATAAGTACATTACATCATGTCTAATTCTTGACGTATTAGTCACTTTGCTTCTGTTTTGGCAGCACGTAGAGCCGAACACCAGCCCAATCATCAGAAGAAAATGTTGGCATTGTGCGCTTCTGCACACCACAAATACATTACATTTGCATACATATTCATTTGGAAGATGGAGGATGGTGTGACATCTAGGTGAGATGTCTGCTAAGCTGCAGACCACTGTTTGAGACCAACAAACAACCAAACCAGTTGTGATTAAGTGAGTTATTGCTGTGATTTCAACAGCATTTTAGGCATGAAAAGCAGTTTTTTGCAAAGACATTGCTGCTTTTCCAGCTAAGATTATGCCCTTTACACCTGGTATATTATGCCCAAACAAGACCTTTTCCAAACCATGACCAAGTGTTTTTTTTTTTTGGCCTAAACATAACCACATGTTCATGGTGTTGAAAGGTAGTTTCATTTATCTGCTACATAATAACATGCAAATGTAATATATTAGTGGTTTGCAGAAATGTACAGTGCCAAAAAGAAACAATACTTCTACACTACACTTTACATTACACTTAAGGCTGTCTTTATGCATGTAACACCACTTAAAAACATGAGCTGTTACGTGGCCAGCACAGGCAGCTGGAATGCTTTAATGTTTTCTGTGTAGACAGCCAATACAGCCAAATGAAAAGAGTGAGTTTGATATTATCAGAAATCATGCCAATCAGCGTCAGTGCACATTTTCTCAAGGAAATGCTTCTTCAGATGTTTTTACTGTTGCATTTTCCTGTGTAAATTGACATCATGAAAGTTTATAATCAGTAGTGTTGCTTTAAAGCTGTGGTGGGCAGTTTAATTTTGGCGTCATTGGGCAATAATCCCATAATAACCTTAGAGCATTTTGGAATTCAAGTGGTCTGAGAGAAAACTCGACTTCTGCACCTCCTCTGGACTGTGTTTTCAGGCTATAGATAACCAGTGATGAGAGATTTTGGCCAATCACAGGTAATAAATAGAACATGTGTCAATATTGGTGAAGCGTTTCAGAAAGAAGATGTTGCTAATGCCCTTGCCTAACTGAAACCAAAAACTCATAGCTGCGGCTTCAAGTTTACATTTATGTATCACAGTATGTCCTCCACTTCATTTCCCACTACTACAGATCCCATTAGCAAGAGGAAAGCCGCCAGCAATTCTGGAAGCAGACCCCCTTTCAGTGGCCGCAGCACACCGAATCCAGCCAGGCCAAACCCCAGCTTCAGGCAACCGGACAGCCTTGAGTCCCTACCAAATCAGCAAACTTTCTGTTGCTGCCATTACACAGGTTAGACCTGATGCTGCAGCTGGCCATTAGCCTGCTGTGACACCTGTAGGGTTTGTTCAAGCTGAATATGAGCCATTTTAGCGCTAACTTTTGGTTGGCACTGTAGACAGTAGCAGTCCACAGCAGCAGAGAGTGAGGCGAACGGACTGTGGAGTGGCTAGCGAGCTGATTCTTGTCTCATTTGTGGTGTGATAAACAAAGGGGCAAATGTGCTGCGTGCAACTCTACAATGAAATAGGATAAAATAAATCAGTGTATGGGAAACACTGGGTTAGTGTATGCAGCGCATGTATGTACCCGTGGTTGTCTGGAAGGAGGAGCTTAGGACACAGAGGTGAGAGTTGGAGGGTGTATTTTCAAATTCTGCCAATTTTTGCATTCTCCAGATATCTGCTTACCCCAGCTTAAACTCCTCGATTTGCATTTGAAATATCATATACTCAAAGAAATGTCATTTTTGGTTCTAATATTATTGTGATCAAATGACAGTATAAGACCAAACTGTTGGAAAATGAGCTGAAAAAGCAGAGTTATAAAGGAGATTTCACAAAACATCAGTACCACTATGAGAGAAAGGGGGGCATATAGGACGTATATGTACCTGCGTGCACTTAATGCAGTTAATTTGACTGAGTAAAATTATTCACATATAGATTAAAACATAAAGAAGTGAAGAATGAAACTGCTCTGGCACAAGTGCCTGCAACCTGCTTGCAGCTACACCACTAAATTTAACGTTACCCACTTCTTATAGCCCATTCCATGTCAATCAGATTTCCCTGTAATTTGCAAATTTGGACCATTGGGACCATTACCCTGCAAATTGAATTTCAATCAAACCTTTTAATCTCCTGGCGTTCAGCTTACTATGCTTAACACACTCCCAAGTTTTTCACAACACTAACTTGTAGGTCTGATGATGTCCATGGGGTATTTTAGAGGCTTTCAAAGGCTTCCTGTAAAGTTGGATATAGATATTATACATGATATCTTCAGTTTAGTTTGATGCATACAGATGTAAAAATAGCCAAAAGAAACTCTAGGAGCCTGTTTTGTAATCATCTGCTATGGAATGGAAGCATCCTCATATTATTAGCCTTACTGTGTGTAAAATCTTCATCATTTCTCCACAGCTTTCCAGCTGGAGGACATTTCTCACATACCTCAGTTGTGGTATTGAAATGGACTGGATAAGAACAAACCGTTGAGGCCCATGTGGTGCTGTGACACACCACAGAAACTGTGCAGACTGTTTGACTTTTCATAGTAGGAAAAGCACAGGTGTTACTAATCACATCAACGATGGCCCGTTCTATTCAAGTATGCTAATAAGCCATGACAGTGTGACAGTGAGCCGGCATGCACAAAACCAGGACTCTGGAACTTAAGAGGCTAAATGTACTGTAATTCAGCCATCATTCATTTTATTAGTAACAATTAATACTTGTTAAAAACTGTGTTTCCCCTACAGTGAAATGTCACAATGTGTTCTTTGAAAAATTAAAGGGACACCTTTGACCTGTAGTGCTTATTATCAGTCTGGATGTTTTTGGTGTGAGCTGCTGAGTGTTGGGGATATTGTATCGGCTGTAGATATGTGTGGTCTCTCTCAAATATACCTAAATGGGACTCGGCTTGTGCGACTCAAAGCCCCCCCCACCCAAAAAAAAATAATTGAAAAACAAATCCACAGAACTTGCTGTGAGCAGTTTGATGTAGGAACTTTTTTTCTTTTTACCCATCTACACCCACCCACTATATTACTGTGCAGCGTACATCTACTGCTAGCTCACCTAGCACCACTGAGCTAGCTAGCGTTATGGCTTAGCCATTGATGCTTACTTCTCACGCTGTTACAGACACAAGCCTCTCATCCATGAGTAGATGCACGCTTCCTTCTACACCAACACATTCTCACTACAACCTCGTCACATTTCGACGTTTGGTCATGGGCTTTCCATGTCCTGATACAACTTGCAAGGTACCACAGGTGTGTTGCTTGTTGACGATCTGGGACGCCGTGTCAAGTTCTGCCTGTTAGATGCATTGTCTTCTTTCAAAATACACTTCCCTTTTCCCAGGAAGTTTACCATTTACATACATTCTCTTTCAAAATAAATGCACTACATTGGTACAATACCGCAAAATTATGTTTTTTTCCTTCAGCAACAAACGCACATGGTTATGTTAAAGCAACAATAGCACATGGTGAGGTTTAGGAAAAATAGAATAGGGTTTGGCTTTATAATCTTACGGGATGCAGGTGAAAGTCTGTTTGTTGGACCCATCCACCACCCCTCCTGCCCACCCTCGTCAGATTGCGTTTCCCCCTGATGCCACAGAACACCATTAAAATGTAACAGCGACCGACCACATATCAAAGGTCGGTGTCTGATGCTGCAAATCACTGCCCAAGTGCCAGATTTCGACAACTTCATAGTGAGACTGGGTTGTCTGCACAGTGATGCAGTTAACGGTTTGGTAGAAAGAAAGTAGTTCCTATATGAAACTGCTCACAACAAGGTCTGTGATCTTGAGTAACTGGGTCATGATTTCTGGAAAGAGACATTGCTGTTGAGTTTTTTTAAATGTATTTTTTGACACTGTGAGCACCCCAAGCTGAGTGACATCTAGTTCCATTATTTTGGAGAAGGCAGACAACTCTATGGCCAATATCTCCAACATTGAGTGACTCGCATCATAACATTCTAGACTGATAAACAGCACTGCAGCTAAGAAGAAATACATGAAATTTTGATTTGGGGCTGAACTGTCTCTTTAATGTAACATGGGGTGGGAGTAGCTCGGCCCATAGGTGCCTGGGTTGGGAAACTGAGGGTCATTGGTTCAAGTCCCCACCTGGAACAAATCTGGAGTGTGGACTAGTAGCTGGAGAGGTGCCAGTTTCTCCTCCTGGGCCCTTGAGCAAGGCGCAGAACCCCCAACTGCTTGGGGCGCCATCCATGGGCAGGCCCCTCGCTCTGACATCTCCCTATTTACTGCATGTATAGGTCCTGTTGGTGCATGTGTGTGTATTTTGGGCCTGTGTGTATATGACAACAGAGTGAAAAACTTGAATTTCCCCTCTGGGATTAAGAAAGTATTTCTCCTTCTTCTGCTGTTGTTAATGACAGCGGTTCTTTTGTTTGGCACCAGCATTTTCTGCCACTTTCCATCTGTTGAGGGATATATTGAAACTACTCTGTCACTCAAGAGGGTCCAACTGCACATATGGAGACCCCAGGCCTGTGAGCCAATGGGAGGAAAGTACGGTCCCAAATTGTGAGATCATTCTCTTCTCTGCCACAGAAGTATAAAAGCAAAAAAACTTCTTTCACTAAATTCCTCACTGCTGTCAGTGAGAAATAAACAGTATCTGCTGTGTAAAGAATCAGCTGTTAGTCAAACAGAAATCTAAGAAAGCTGCACAAATAATGAAATGTTCAGGTTTTAGTTGGCAAACAAGACTTTATCCTCTATAAAGGCATTTGTAACAAACATTAGTATTTAATATTAGCAAAGAGCGGGAAAAAACAGGCACAAACTTAATGTAGATATTAAACGTTTGCCAGCTAATGTGCTGTTAAAAATGAGCTTGTTGCACAGGGCCACATGCTAACTTTATCCCTAAGGTGTACTCCATTGTTTTCCTAAATGAAAACATTTAGGAGCACACAAAGACATTTAGGAGCACGGTGAAAATCCAAGTTAAACAGTGTGTTACATATATATTTATACTGTGTGTGTGCTCCTTTTCCTTGTGTGCAATAATGATGTGAAAACCACTGAAGGACTGTGGAAATACCCTCGTATCCAGACGCTAGGCAGGGGCCTTAAAATATTGACAAACCATTTTAAAACATTGAAACAGATTTTTCAAAAAATTTGATATATTGAAAATTGGTTTTGAAACACTGACACAGTTTTTTCAATAAAATATGTCTAGAGCTGTTTAAAACATTTGACAGTTTTTTGGATTCACTGAAGCACTGAAACAACGTTTTGAAACATTGGAACAGTTTTTAAAATGTTGACACTGCATTTTAATAAATGTGTTGTTTCTGCTATGCTTTTACTCATTGTGTGTGTGTGTGTGTGTGTGTGTGTGTGTGTGTACTATAATTGCACAAAACTTGCAGAATATGATGTTTTTCGACTTGAAATCATACAGTAGGGACATTTTGAGCCACTTTGCATAAAATCTATATGTTCTCCCTCCGCCAGCCCCAGTGGACGATGAAGTGACAGCGAGGGTCACAGTAGCTGTGCTAACATTGTTCTCAGCCGCCCTGTCGTTACTAGCTGCCATGCTAACAATAATGTTTGCTGCCTCAGTAACAGTTTTAAACATATGAATCCCCTCTCATAGGTAGGTATGGCAAATTTTCTGTAATTAATGCAAGCCCTTTGTTCAGTCCAAAATGACAGCGACTGCAGTGTTGTATTGATGAACCAATGGAGTGTCCCCTCTTATCATTATAACATCTTTGCTTATAGGCTATCATACCAATACTTCTTTCAGTGCTGTAAACCTTTCTCTCACTTTATACCAGCTGTGTCATCACAGAAAACTTCGTATGATTGGCACGTTGCTGCTTGGAATTGAGAGACTTGTAGTTTTAAACCAAGTAGCATCTTGGGGAAAAAAAGATTACAGTAGGTTGTGATCTTTACCCGTACAGTGTGCTCCGAGGGATTTTCCAGTTCACACAGATCTATTTTTGGGGACAAATATGAGTGATGAGTGATTTTGTGTTTGTCAAACCTTTTAATCTTGAGCGGAAAGGAGTTTTAAAAAAAATAGAAAATATATAGAAATAGAAATAGAAAGCCTATTTCTAACTGATAAAGTATCATCAATAGGTATGAAAGGGGCATTCTAAAAAGGCTCAGTTGTTTGCAAGCAAGGACGGCACAAGGTTTACCACTTTGTATAAAAACTGTGTGCGCAGATAGTCCAACAATTTAAGAACAACCTTTCTCAATGCACAATTGCAAGAGATTTATGGATTTCACTGTGTACAATCCATAATATCATCAAAAGACCCAGGGAAAGACTGAAAACCAATATTAAATGGCCTTGACCTATGATTCCTCAGCTGGCACTGCAGAAAAAACCAACATGACTGCATATAGGATATTAGGACACGGGCTCAGGCCACTTTGGAAAACCATTGTCAGTAAACAGTTCATTGCTGCATCGACAAATGCAAGTGAAAGCCATATATCAACAACATCCAGAGATGCTGCTGACTTCTCTGGGCCAGAGCTTATCTGAGATGAACTGATCCAAAGTGGAAAAGTTGAAAACTGTTTTTGGAAATTATGTCCTATGGGCTAAAAAGGAAAAAGACCATCCAGATTGTTACCAGCGTAAAGTTTAAAGCCAGCATCTGTGATGGTGTGGGGGTTTGTTAGTGTCCGTGGCATCATGGGTAACTTGCACATCTGTGACGGCACCATGAATGCTGAAAGGTATATGCAGGTTTTGGAGTAACATATGCTGCCATCCAAACGACGTCTTTTCAGGGACATCCTTGCTTACTCCAGCAAGACAATGCCAAGCCACATTCTTCATGTGTTACAACAGCGTGGCTTCATAGTAAAAGAGTGCAGGTACTAGACTGACCTGCCTGCCGTCCAGACCTGATTCCTATAGAAATATGTGGCCCATTATGAAGCGCAACATATGACACCAGAGAACCTGTACTGTTGAACAACTGAGGTCATATATCAAGCAAGAATAAATAAATTTCGCTTTTAAAACTTCAACAGTAAGCGTGTCCTCAGTTCCCAAACACTTACTGAGTGTTGTCAAGAGAAAAGGTGACGTAACGTACCCAGCACACAACAACAACAAAATCAGTCAACAACATGTCTCCCAGTCCATTCAGTCTTAAACCAAAAACTCAGACAGTGTCCTTCTCCTTGGTCTGGACTGCAGTCCTCTGAGGGCCAGCACACTACTGCATTAAAAGAGAGAGATGTAATCAGAACAAACCAGCAGCTGTGTCAACCAACTCACCTGGTACTACTCTCATGAGCCAACCCCCCCACACCTCTCCCCTGCATCTGACTACTAACCACACCCACCTCCACAATTAAACTGATACAGTCAGGTTTCACAGTAAGCACAGCCGGCCAGCCAGCATGAACACAAATGACTCATCTAAACAGAATGCAGTGTTAACAATGGAATTAATAAAACTTGTGCTGCTCCTGCAATGACATCCAAATGTCTGCTTTGAAACAGGCCTCAACCAAAATTATGAAAAAAGAAGAAAAAAAAGGTTCCATAAAAGGCTTGAAATACTTCTTTAATGATGCAAAATGTGCTCACTATCCACTTTGCTGTGTGGCAGGGTCACCATATGAAGAATTTAGGGTGCCACACACCCGTCACAATTTTGACGGACTTTGCACCATTGTTTGATCATAACATTATGTAACTTGCAGTGGGTTATTGTGGTATGGCAGCATCTACACCTTTTTCTTCTATTTACAGAACCCAAGTGCGTCAGAATGTGGTCACTTACCAGGTTTCTGTAAACTGAGGAAGTGGTTTCACAATTTCTGCTGTGGTTATCACGTCTCCCTCAGTTATTCAGTTCTACACAATCAAACACAACAGTCTTATCAGATGGGACTCTTTAGCACCAAATCTTATCGAATGTGTTTCCCTGCTCGTTTTCATGTGCAGCCTCAGAGCATGAACAAATCCTCATACTCACTGCCTCATCCACCTGCACACTGACACACACACACACATACACACAGACACACACCTTGCTCTATCTGCCCCCCACTCTGACCATCTATGAGATCACAGCCGAATGGCAACATTTAGCCTCTATTGAGAGCCCCCGTGCTGGGCATGCTGGAGTGATCCCTAATCTGCCCTGAGATCTGTGTTTCTCCCCATGGCCTGTGAGCACCATGTAATTGGGCTCAAATTGGAAGCAGGATCTGAGCTTGTTTATGTAACAAGCATTTGGTGTGATAAGGCCACTGTGCTGTCTGTCGCTCTGTCCGTTGGTCCGTCTCTTTTCCCTGTTGACTTGCATCCAAAGCTCCAGTGAGGCTCTGAAGCATCAGGAGTGGCCACATTATTGATGGTGTACAGTATCTAACAAACAGTAGACATTAAAAGCAAGGAGAAGTGTGTACGGTCAGGTAGCTTCAACTCTGCAATCTTTATGTCCTTATAATGTCTTTTTCTCTGTGTGTCTCTTCCTCTCCCTCTGAGTCTTCTTCCTCTTTAGCTGGATATTTTCTCAGAGGTTATTTTAGTGGAGCGGCTACGACCTGGCGGTGGATTTCAAGCCCATGTTCACGCGCTTGTTAAGCCTATTCCTCTTGGTATGTCTCTCTGCCGCTCTGTCTGCCTGTATTCTTTTGTGTCTGACCTCAGAGATCTCGCTGAGAGCCCATGATGAGTCATAGCTCAGTCTGGAGCCTCTGCATCACAGTGGGGAGTCGGGAATACACAGCAGTGCCGGCATTTTTACCAACACACACATGCACATGGATGAAGGCGGACAAACAGACAGAGGAGCAGGGAATATGACTGGAGGAGAGATTCACAAGTAACATGATGCTGCACTCGTCCAAATATGCGCAGACACACAGGGTATGTGGGAGAAGTGTGCGTGTGCATTTCAGATGAAGCCAGAGAGATGCTGCAGTAGAAGGATTGTTTTCAAAGGTGAACGCATTTGACAAGGTGTGAGCTCATGAGCCATACCTTCCAATTAAAAAAAAAAAAGAATATTCATGGACACACTCTCACACACATACATGCACACACACTCACAGACATTGTTATTCATAATAATGCCTCATCCCCAGCAGCAGATTATCTTATTGTCTAACCCTGATCCTGTAATACGCAGCACTGTGACGTTCCTGTGATCTTATTCACTTTTGCTGGAATCGTCAAGAGCCCTCCACGTCCCTGATTAATTTCACTCGGCGCTGTGATTGAAATTCACGCTACCACCTAACACACCGCTACATTAAGACAGTTTCCGCTGTTGTATCCTTGCCATCTCTCACCGCGCAGTATTTGAGTTTCATCTCTCTGTGACTAAAGAGCGTGTTTTCCATTCTCCCACCCCTGCACCTCCCGAGACTGCAGTGGGATCTCAAAAGAACAGCATGCTGTGATGTATATTTCAGCTACTTCCTTCAGCAAACCCTATCTTAAACCCCCCCCCTTTTTTTTTTTTTTTTGCTCCCGCTCTTTCTCTTCTCCCGCTTCCCTCTTGTGCTGCAGTGGTGGCTATGTAGTCGTGACATCGACCCTGAAAACTGTTTAGCTGAAGAGCTTCTGCGTCGGCGAGGCTCTTTTTTCATCTTAAACAAGTTTCCTCCGCTCCCCTGATCAATGACTTGGGTTTGAGCTATGTGATACCACGCATCAGAAGTGAATAAAGGGGTGCAGAGATGAGAGCTGTCTCCAATTTACCCAGGTGAGCCTCACTGGGAGTTTGAATGCTTGTGGCCTCCAGCAAGCGAAAGTGTAGAGATGAGTCATGATTCAGACACATTCTGGCATCATGCAAATATGCCACATGTCCTGCAGCAACACAATACAGTCCACAAATAATGCCAGGTGGTCTACTCACAGTTGCATTTACTAAACAAATCAGGTATTTAAACATGAAGCACCTGGGTCTCTGTTGTAGAACACACACTGCCTTGTGAACTCACTGTAACACTGCAGTATGACTGCACGGTAGCGAAAAAGCAATAAGCTTAAACCACCTTCTTGGATGTCAGCCTGCGCATGTCTTAGCACCTTAATACACACACACACACACACACACACCTGCAGATCAAGTTGTGGCTTTAAGTATGGATTTAAAGAGGTGCTCCAGCAATTTAATATTGCACTTTCATAAAGTTGTGGGACTTGCAAGAGACAGATTAAAAAAAAGAACAGACAAAATTGATGCAGCAGAAGTCAAGACATTCTGACATTTAGTCCTTAGCACTGGTCAAGCTCCAAAACTGCTGAATCCTACATTTCAGATGATGCAACTCAATGGCGTGTTTCGTTAGACCATCCCTGACTGATCAATGCCCACATCTAATAAACTCCGTGCTACCAGTTCTTAACAGGCTTTTATAAGATTTGAAGTCTCCCAGCTCGAGCTGAGATAACCCTGATGACATCACCGTGACATTGTCAGGGTTATTTTCTTCAAATAATGCCTTCAGTGCTGCTGAAGACGTAATACACAGGCTGGGTTGCTGGTTGCCTGGTAACCTCATGGTGACGACAAGGCTGCAGGAAGTCACCGTACCTGGAGATAGTTCGGCACAGATCCCTCCATAAAACAACAAAATGTAATTTTTACACTTTGGCTTTTTGTACAGATTAAACAGAATAAATACAGTGTGCTATTTGGTGAACTTTGAATGGTGCTGGCATGCAGATTTGTGTTCTCTGAACAGAGCCAGGCTCGCTGTTTCTCCCTTTTTCCAGTCTTTTCACTAAGCTAAGCTAAGTGACCCTTTGCTAAGCCACGCCCCTTTGTGATGGTCCAACAAGCTGTCGGAGTAAGCTTGGAGCCTCCACAGTAACTAACTGCACTCCCTGAAGAAATATTATCATATTTTTGGAAAACTGAAACAGTGATTCCAGAGAGAAGCAGACAGAGGGGTCTACAGTCTGTGTTTGAAGGATATATCCAGGATGTCAAACTGACTCAGCAGCAACAACAGGTTAAAAAGACAAAGATAGTTAGAAGCCTAACTATAGGCTACAGATCACAGTGTAAAAGTAAACCACCACATCACTGCTGATCACCACAGCGTTCATCTGCGCACAATGCGATGACACACAGCTGGTTCGATATAACTAAAATGTCCCTGCTTCCCTTCACTGGTTCCTGTACAGCAGGGTCAGACTTTTTTTTCATTGTTATAATCATTAACAAGCAAAAGCAGCATGTGTATACATTCAGTAGACTATATCTTCAGTAGCTAGCTAGCTAACCCTACACTTTTCAGGGTCTGATTTTGGTTTTGAAACAGGGAAGAAACGTAAATCTCCTTCCTACGTCTCCAGGTAACAAGTATCATTAATACACGACGTGCCCCAGGCACAACATTTAGCTCTAAATCCACAAAACCAGCCTGAAAATGAAGGAAATCTGAAACTATTGCATTAGAGTCAATGGAGGACAGCTGTGTTGTTATCGGACCCTGGTCTGAGCCATTCCGATATTATGTTATGATTGGCCAGTCCGCATCCGGGGGCGGGACTTAGCAAAGGGTGAGTTGGCTGGGGTGGGGGAGCCCTTCTGTGCAGCTGCTGTCCATTGTCAGCATGGGTTTTCTCCAGGTACTCAGGCTTACTTCCACAGTCCAAAGACGTGCAGGTTAATTGGTGACTCTAAATTTCCCGTAGGTGTGAATGTGAGTGTGAATGGTTGTCTGTCTCTATATGTCAGCCCTGCGATAGTCTGGCGACCTGTCCAGGGTGTACCCTGCATCTCGCCTGATGTCAGCTGGGATAGGCTCCAGCCCCCCTGTTATCTCTGACAGGATAAGAGGTTATTGAAAACAAATGAATGAATGACTTGATGAATCAATGGAAAACTTTTATGACCTGGTCGTCATGCTGAAAACATCCAAGCCAAAACAAGCAATGCCCACTGGCTAGAGCAGGCCTTCTCATGTTACAGCTAAACAGTACACTGAAATACGTTTCTGAAAACATTTGAGGAAAGAAATAGGCAATGCAGTAACACAATCTTGATTCATATTCGATCAGTGCTGCCTAGTTTGATCACAGTTCACGAGCAGTGACTGACATGATGGACAGCTGCATTAGAGACTCTGCAGCTCTGCTTGGTTGTTTCCAGCAGCAACAGTGGATTCTAGTGAATGCCATTAGAAGGCAAAGTAGGAGGAGAAGGGACATGATTTTTTTTTCACACATTATCTGTCTCTGTATGAATGTAGTGACAGTTTCAGCAAATATGTCAGAAAGTTATCTTTATAAACGTTACAACCTACAGCTATAATGACCCAAACCTGGAGCCTCCCATAACCTTAAAGAACAGACCTACAAGTGCTGCTTCAAGCCCAGTCATTTTGACACTGCTGTGCCATTGGGAGGCAGAAATATCCAACTTCTACACACAGCGGCTTTAAACATCCTATTTCCTCAAAGCAAGATTGCCTCACCAATTATGGTGACATTATATCTTGTGCTTCCCTTGAACTTTTCCATGCATCTCTTTTCTGCAAATTCTAGATCTACATAGAGACATGGAGTCTATGCAGACTAAAGACTTCTCACGATAAGAAAAAAGGCATCATCATTCATCATCATTCCACAAGTACTAAGACATAGTTAATCGACTACAAAAAATCTTTAAAGAAAATTAAAATTAAATTATAATACAATACTAGATTAGAGCACTGGTCCAAATGGATATTCTCTGAAGTCCACACACACACATTCCCACCACACACACACAAAGACCTGTACTTCCCATAAAGCACACAGTCACTGGCTTCTATTTTCTGCCTCTAAGTGGTCTTCCCATGATTCATAAGAGGCAAACTGAGGGATAAAAACAATCCACAGAGTCAAGCTCCTCCAGACGACTAGCTTTCAGTCTGAGGAGCTCTGTAGTAACTTCCTCTTGAGTGTTTACTGTACAGATCTTCATCTGTTTGATCCCCCAGTATCATCAAACTCTTTTAGTCTGATTATGTTTAACTAAGAAGATCCTTGTAAGGACTTGAGGAAAAAGGCACACAACTCAAAAGATGCTCATAATGGTCGGGTAGCTTTTGATCAGTCTATTTTTGGGTTTCCTCTTTATACGGCAGGGATCTTGAGTGCCCTGTCGAATATGGCATTTTTCTTGCTTTTATTTCATTTTCTATAAAAGTTTTCTTGCATAAATGAAAACTGTCGTAGCAAGGCATCATGCCATAATGAAGATCAAAGTAACACATTTTAACAGAAGAGTGTTTTCATGGAATTTTGAATCCTCCTCTTTTCATAAAATTCAAACACATATTTAAGTTTGCTGAAGGTGAGCAACAGCATCTTTCATGCCTATGCAATTTTTCATGAAGAACCTTTCAAAATGGCTTCTTCCATGTGAGACACAGAGAGGTGTGAAATGTCAAGAGACTGAAAAAAACCTCCTCAACAACACAGAAAGCAATTCCACACCTGTGGAATTCATAAGCCATCTTTGTTGCTCCACAGATACTGTTGAAATTGTCAGTGAATGCAGCACACAAGGGGGTGAGGGCAAAGAGTGGCAGCAGCAGCAGAAGAAGAAGAAGAAAAAAAAGTCTATGTTCTTGAAATCTCTCATATCACATTTCATCGGCCGTCTGCTCCATGTGTTGAGCTGGAGAAAATGGAGAAAGTGGGTTTTTATGGCATACCCCTGTAGAGTAATCAGAAGCAGTGGCTAAGCAGAAGTGACAGCAGCGGTTTGGGATTAGGGTCAGTAGCTGAACACAGCTCGCTGCTGAGAGGGAGAGAGGAAAAGGGGAGGAGGGGAGGGTGTGCCAGTGGGCAGGGGCCAGCTGGCGGAGGGATGGCCTCAAGGCCTGGGTTAAATCAGAAAGTTTCGGTCCCATATTTATCTGAAATAACATATCTGCAGCTAAGGCTGATTAACCACCCACTCGCTTGGAAAGGGAGGTGCTGTGGTTTTTGACTTGTGTGCAGGACCGCGTTAATTAGCAGGTGTCAGAGGACTTTTTATAAAGTGAAGATTATGACAGGACCCTATTTCATTTTGGACTCTGTGTGACCTTGTGCTCATTAATGGGGTGCTGCAATCAAATGTTAATGCTCCGCTGGGTTTTTGGATAATGTTCGGCCCATAACCAGGGCGCTCATGTAATGCAGCCATAAATGCTAATATTTGGCTTTGGGTGACACTCGTGATGGGTCTAAATCCTTTTGCAATCAGTTTATTTTGGGACAGACACTGTACAAGTTCAAGCAAATGGAAAAGAGTAGACCACTCTGAGATTAGAAACAGCATGAATATGCTTGGTATTAGATACTCTTTCCTCCTCCACTCTACTTACCTCCCAGTGTCTATTAGTCTTTATGTTTGTTATCTATTTTTTATTAAATCAGGTTAGTCCCACTGTGAGCACAATGACTTCATAAGGAAGAAGAATAAACTCTCTTCATGCAGTATAGCAGACAAGATGGGACAAAATGAGGGAGACAAAGAAAAAGACACACAAGAGCAACTGAAACTGCCTCTTAAGAGTGAACATAATGAAAGCCTTGACAGTCTCCGATGCATTCACCCGATATAACCCTGACAAATACTTCAAATTTGGTATGACTAGTCGGTTTTTCGATGCAGAGGAGGCAGACTTTACTGTAAAAATAACGGCTGTCATCTAGTATTCAGTCTGAAAAACTCTGAGGTGTGATGTGTGCATTTTTAGCATCTAGAAATCATTACCATATTAAGAGAAATGGTGCAGGAAAAACCATATCCCCCTCATGTCCTTTATAAAAGACGCAATGATTATCCACATGGTGACTTTATTTGCAGACATTAAATTTGCAACTGCCATGGGGGGGCTGTTTGGATGACTTGTCAACAAAGGACAGTGTTGGAAGAAGAAGAAATAAATGTTAAAGTCTGGCTTTCAGAGGTTTACTGCTGTTAACGTACAAAAGTATTATCAGCAAAAAGTGGCGTCCCTGGGGGTTGATATGATAGGTGCCCGCCCCCACACCAATAGCCCCTTGGCGAAAATATTTGGAGGTTGATATTACTGTCTGTAAAATGCTGTGATATGTTCATTTTTTTAGATCTAGCCTCTCAGGGTAGTTGTATCTTGTGAAATTAGACAACCAAAGGCATCCATTAGTATCAACCATGTCAGTGGCTTTCAAACTTAGTCTAAATTTTGGCGAGAGAACAACCGGCATTACCATTTTCAAAGGGGATCCCTTGAACTCTTAGCCTGGTAAGACCATCCTGATGACATGAGCTCAACATTCTGTATCAGTTTGGAGTGTCACCAAAACACTTTCAAGACATTTCAATCTAATCGGGCCAATCAGGGATCTGCACCATAGTTGGCAATGCAAACAGCAAATCAGGGAGTGCTTTTTAATTGATGACGTTAAATACAGGTTGTCGCTTGCAGAACAGTAATGGTGGCTCCCAAAGCAGCAAGCGCTAACTCTAACGTTAGTAGAAAACACAGCAATAAGTGAAGTTATTGCAGAAATAGAGTCAATAACAACAATTAAACAAGAACGAGAGCATGCACTCGCAGACGTTTTCACAAATTTGTGTTTTTGGTGACCGTGAATGGGGGCAGCAGCAAAACATATTTTAGCCACATAAAAATATAACCACCAAAATCAAATCAACATCAATTTAAGTGTACACTATATTTAGTATATTTTCAGGGCTTCATCTTACCGTCAGGCAGCCCTCTATAATGGGAAACTGACAAACGTATACTCTCATCAAAGCCACCAGACTCCAAAACACAGAACACAATACGTCTCTGGTCTTCTGCTGCCCCTCAATCGGGTATTGTTTTTTTTAATACTTTTTATTGTCATCGCATTTTATGCACACATTGTACATATTTTTGCAATCTACTATGGATAAGAAAAGAAAAAAGATGACAATTTCTTTCTTTTTTTTCTTTTTTTTTTGACAAGATGTGAGTAAGTGTACCACCCAGTGATATGTTAAACCAATCAATATAACAGCAAAAAACCTAAATAAATACAAAAAAAAACTGACATTTCATTTCCATGTGTTCAGTCAATCTCAGGTTCATAACAGTAAGAATTAAAAGCAAAACAAATCAAATACATCTTTGATTCTTTTTCCACCTAAGAAAATCTTATTTCATAAATCTATTTTTTCCTTTATCGAGGTCTCTCATCTACCTCAATATTAACAAGAAACAAACACATAAATAAATAAATAAATAAATAAATAAATACAATTAAAAAAAAATAAATAAATAAAAAATAAAAATTAATCGGGTATTGTGTTCTCAATAAAGGTTTAGTCATGAAGGATGCACAGTGACGTCCTTACCAGGGCTTGCCTTGCGCCTGCCCCGGGCCCAGCCGGTGTCTGTGCAATTCTCGCCTTAGGAATCCAAATGAAAATGGGTGCTGTGGGTATCCATGAGTGTCCCCTAAACTTGCAAGGGCTTATTCCAGGTAAATGATTTGCTCCTACTATCAATATACTCCTTAAAATTAAAGCGGTATATTTGTCGTCTTAAGAAAAAAGGACAACCAGCCCCTTTTGAAGAACAATGAATCACCTAACATGTATATACAGATACATAACACATTAAAACAGGATTGTTTTAGAACTCAAAATGTAAAGTGTAACTGTATTAATCTATGCACATCAGCTAATTACTAATATTAACTGTAAAATAAGAAACCAAAGAATATCAGTGTGCGATTCTTTAACTCTCCATATTGATATGTTTTCGACAACCTATATGCTTCAGCAGCATAAGTGAATTCATTAAATTCAGTTATGGCTTTGGAAGCTTCAATGTCCGGAAAATGTTCTTAAATTATCAAAAGGATAAAGTACAGAATTAAATAATCATTGATAAAGAAAGTAACAATACCATATGTACATACATTCATTAGAGGTGTTAAATTATACATCCTGAATAAAAACTATCCACCACCTGCTGCCATTTGGACCGTTGCTACTGGCACTCGCTTGCAGACAGCTCAGAGATTTAGTTTATCTGTTTTTTTTTATTTTTTCAATAATGAATTAAATTAAGAATGAAATGGTAAATTATTACTTGGAATCATTCCTCAACACCTGTAGAGCAACAGCAGCACAGAGCCATAAACACCCTGCCAGAGAATCTTCTGATCCTTTTCCTCCGAGTGTTTCTGGAGCTGGTAGCTGAGACTCCGTTAGAGCTGATGTGGGCGTCAACGGAGTCAGCCAGTAAAGGTGCAGAAGGAGCTTTACTGGAGGAACTACTGACTGAAGCTCTCTCTGATTCAGTCATGGGCACTGTGACTGAAGCTTCATCTGTTGTGAGTGCATCACTATCAGCTGAAACAGTGTTGTACAGGTCGGTTGTAGAGGCAACAGTTGAAGCTTCTGAAGAGGCAGAGGTGACTGTAGCTCAAGCTCTGTCAGCATGAATCACAGTTTTCTTTTGGCTCTCCATCAGTGTGGTTGTGGGTAACAGAGGTGTTGACTTTCTCTGTTGATTCCACAACTGGAGAGTCTTCATCACCTTCCAGCTTGCTCAGTGTTATAAATGGCTATATCAGAACTTCCCTTGGCATGATTCACCTGTTAAGATTCCGATGCAACATCTCACGGAGGAGGCTGACAAACCTCATCCTGGCCTCAAAGTTCTCCTCTGGCATGGGAACAAAGTCAAATATTATTTGAATTAATAGAGGGATGGTGTTAATTCTTTGCTTGTACAGTAAAACAAAGGCCACCTACCATCACCAGGTCATCCAGATGGATAAACCTTGTTGAGAACACCTGTTCCACTTGATGCAGCACAAGATGAAGTTACATACCTTCAGTGCTGACCCTGTGCTTTGAGCTGAATGCAGCTGGAAGCCAATTTCTCCTTGTGTCTGTATCTGTACTTTCTTGCTGTCCTCAACCTGATCTCACAGTGTTCCTGACATTTTTTTTAACAAATGAATTAGTACTTAGTGCTTAGTTAGTACTATAGCGCCCACACACTCCTCCTTTCTAAGTAACACTTCACTGTACAAAAGTCTGGTGGCCCAACCAACCTTCAAAGAAAAAAAGACCCTCAAAAAATAACATGAACTTTGTCACAAAGAGAGTAACCAAAGAATCGATGTGGCAACATTTTTTAACATTTACGGAAGGATCATGACATTTTGCAGTGTATGTGAGACTGTGCTGGTGTGTTTAGTCTCTCTCACCTGTTTGACCTCAGGTCCCTGGTGACTGCAGGTTTCTCTCTCTCACAGTTGAAAGGGACTTTTTGATGTTTTGCAAAATTCAAAGCACATGAACAATTTCATTTTGAGCTTGTTTTTGTTTCTGCTGTCTGAACAGATGATACTGAAACGATTTCTGACTGAGGTCCCAACTTATAAACCTGATGTGACTTTATTCACTTCTGTTTTATCAAATGATATGTGTAATGATTCTAACTGAAACTATAAACAATTAAAAAAAAAAAAAACAACATTTGGGTTTTTAAGTTAAGAGACAGACAGGTACTGGACAGACAGACACTTAACACTGATGCTGACAGAGTTGGGTTGGGGGGTGCTGGCACCAGACGTCAAAATGAAGTCAGATAGACTTTGGACTCTTGCACTGAACAGACGTTAAATTTTGATTTGAATGAAAATCAGGTTGATGATATTCTAAATATGAAATGATTTGGACGTTAACATTATGACGCTTTGCAGATGTTGGGTTTTGTTCTCCATTCCAGCTGGCATTCTAAAGTTTATTCACTGGTGAATCAACGTCATACACCATGGCTGAATCACTGTTGAACTATGTTTGGATTTTGAAAGATGAATCAATGTTGATTTTGTAATGTTGTTTCATAAACTGAATTCAAGTCTTTCTGAAAATTTCAATGTTGATTTATGAGAATTGTGTTAACCTTTTTACAACCATCAGAATTAAATGTTGTTTTAATGCTGTTTTAATGTTTAAACAACTGACATAATTTCAACCACATTTCAATGCTGTGTGCCAGCTGGGGTATAACTTACAACTAAATGTTGGTATTCTCCTTTAAGATGACGTTGGCATGAGACATTTGGAACCGTTTGATTTTGGTTGTTTAACAACACAACATAAAACCAATAAAATGTCAATGTCATCTGTCATCAGTATACACTGAATCTTGGTCACCTGATGACACAACATAAAGTCAACTTAATACGTCTAATTATGTTGGTGGCCAGCTGGGTTATATATTTACTGTTACCTAACAAAAAGCAACATCAATGTCATTTAGGCTATAAGGAGAGTCACTCCCCACTCCTCTCTTCTCTTGAAGGCCACTAAAAGGCCACTGACTTTTGGCTGATGACAATGCGTGGAAGTACAGTGAGGGCCTGCCCGCTGTTACTGTAGTGGGAGAGTGAGCGTTGAGTCTTGCGAATTGCGTTAGCATCATGCTGAACGAGGTGAATTATTTTAAATGCTGTCTATTGAGCGGGACCTCATCCAAAAATCATCGGACTTAAATGACTTGGTGATTAACCTGTTTGCATCCCAGAAAGGCCGTCGATGTGAGCTTCTCTTCAAATAAGTTAGGCCCAAGTAGGGCTGGGCGGTATTCGCGGTGACGGTAACTTACCGCAGTAAACATGAGCCTACTGCTTTTGTGGTTACCTCCATACCGCAGTACTCCGGCTACGGCGGCAGAGCGGGGCGCGGCGGCCAGCACCTCCCTCGCTTTGTGATGTAGGTGGCCTGGCTGACCGCACCAAACCCAGGCCCGTGGGAGAAGGGGGCCCGGGAGTCGCCGGCCCTCCCTCTTCCCTCTAACATTTATACATACTATATAACGTTTTTTACACAATAATAGATGGATTAGCAACTGTTTTACTTCTGACGATAAATAGTTTCCATCCTAGACTTGTATTGCTTTTTAAATTGTTTTATTTAAGGTGTAAAAAAGAACAGAGAAGATGATACCACGATATCATACCATGACCGCATCCCCCCAAAATAATACCATGATACTGATTTTAGGCCATGCCGCCCAGCCCTAGGCCCAAGCCCTAACCTCTTATTAAAGGAGCATTACTCCTTTCCTTTCTTTACCTTTCCTTTCTGTGTGTACAGCGGAAAATAGTCAGTGTGTGTGTGTGTGTGTGTGTGTGTGTGTGTGTGTGTGTGTGTGTGTGTGTGAGAGAGAGAGAGAGAGAGAGAGAGAGAGAGAGAGAGAGGAGAGAGAGGAAGAGAGAGCCTGATGCGTTAGCCCTCCCACCCAATTTCACCACGAGCCGCTCCTGCATATAGTATTCAATTTCCCAGGAAACAAAGAAAAGAAGCAGATCCTCACATATAGAGCTGGAACCATATTTGACATTTTTGGTTGATAATTGCTTCTAAATCACAATTGTCGTCAGCTAACTAATTTATTTTTCTGCAAACTAACTAATCAATTAAACAACTGTTCCAGCACTCAATTAATTTGTATTTAGTTGCACACATGCATTAACCATATATTTTTTTAATTTGACAAGCTGTGTTTTCTTTTAATTTATTATATAGCTTTTAATAACTAGTGCAGAATATTAATGTTAGATTTCAGTGCTCCCTCACAGAAATTGGTGTGAGACATGTCAAAGTGTGCTCTTAGATCACATTGATCAGAGCAGTGTATGAATATATGAATGTCGGATACTCGCATAAAGGGTCCCACTGGAGCGAAAACACAAGAATTTAATGATGCATCGGTGCAGCGTGGGCTGTGTGGAGACTGTAAGAACTGTGATTGGCCTTCTCTGGCAGCTGCATGCTGTCCCTTACATGTTTCCAGCAGTAGCGACTGTTTATCGCAAAGACTAATAACTTCGCCAACTTTGGAAAGCAATTTCCTCTGAAAGAGCAGGTTGAACAACCAAGTAATCTTCACCTTTTCTGTAAAGTAAGACACATTTACATTTTGTGATATAGCAGAGCTGTTCCCAGTGCAAACCTTCTCCTTGCTGTGATTGTCATTCTTCATGACAAAGTGAATACGAGCATGTAAAACTTCAGATATATAACAAATGCACAACACTGCCTGATAATGCACAACACATCCATCATGTGTTTCGGTGGCACGACAACAGCCAGCAGGTTAAATACCTCTCCGCTTGCAGTGAAATGAACAGCCTAGTGGATATTGCAGAATTGGTGGAAACAAATGGGAGCTTTACTGTACACTATAAACTGAATTGATTTTTTTTTCTGTAAATACACGTAGCATTAAAGCTTGTTACAACATCCACAATAAAAGCAGTGGAGCTTTTTGTGCCACAGTGCTAGATTTAGTGGTACATGTGTTGGATTGCCAAAACAGGAAAAAAGAATCTAACAAAAACTGAAGTAAAGCTTTCAGAGTCTGTGTCAACAGTGAAAGGGCTGATGGAAAAACACATTTATCCTCTTTCGTTAAGACAAAAACAGAGTGATGATGGGTAAAATAGAGCTGATGTAGTCTACACATAGTCTCCTTTGTTTGCAGTGATGCAGCAGAAGTGTCATCATTATTTTGACAATAACACATTGATTAGTTGTCATTTCCTTGATATTAGTAAAGAGACAGTTGAGATTTTATTGACTTGGCAATAACTGACACCATCTTCTGCTGTTGCTGTAAGGAAAAAGCATATAAGATTAAATGTGTGACTGAATCATTTGATTCCATTTTATGTGGTACTTGGAGTGCAATACCTCGAGCCAAATATCATGTTTACATTTAAATCTTATCCACCCTCATGTGTTCTGACCCAGAGAAAACAAATCAGTCATCGCTTCCACGCCGGCTGTGTCACCCTTGACTGTTACCATCTAGACAGCAATCTAAGTGAGATTTGGCAGCCGCTGGGCTGCGCTCGCCTCACCTCGCTGAATCATGATGTATGATGTTTATATAGCCATAAAATCCCCTCCAGAACCGCAATGCTCACTGCTTCCCCTAATTAAGAGCAAGTAGATATAAACATAGACACAGCCTCACACAGCGCAGGCACGCACACATACACAAGGAGGGGAAATACACAATTACATGTGTGTGACTTAACACTTGCATAAACACACAGGCGGATACAGAAAATGACACAAAGATGCACACAGCATATTATATTATATTAGATAGATATCACAGTTAGTGAGCGTCAGGTTTCCAGTCTGTAAACATCAGCAGGAACATATTAAGATGGGACAGATGCCTCCCCTGGTACTCTTTATACTCAAACACACTAATAGGAAGTTGTTGATCAATACAGTGTAAATCCTTTAATATTCCCACTCAAGTAATACTACCTGCCTGTCTCCTCAATTCATTATATGGGATTGGAGGCATCTGGGGACAGTAAAAGCAGGGTCAGTGTAATATTTATAGGTGGGGATGGGAAGGTGTTGAAAGAGCTATGATTTTATTGTCAGAGCTTGCAGTGAAGTGTGTGTGTGCTGCACAAACACCTGGTGCAGACATGCCTTCATCACACACGCACACTCAAAGGAATAAGTCCAGCTGAAGAGCAGCCCTCTCAAGATTAACTTGTCACTGAAGCTGAGGGCAACAGTCCTCAAGGGGTGTCTTATCCGTGGGCAGATTGGCCCACTGGCTGCTCCTTGTTATTTAGTAAGCTCTTATCTGCCACTCCGGACCCAGGAAAGTCAAACCAGGGTGGGCCCACATAGCTGCTATCTCCAATATGCTACCAAAAAATAAAAAAACTTGCAGCGTCATTCAATCCCAAAGCCTTAATTGTAAAGGAGCAGTGTTTCCAACGCAGCATGAACATAATCTTAAATAATTTTAGAAATGAGATTTTACATTTCAGGAACTTTTGAATTGATTTAAAATGTTATTTATTGTCATTAATTATTCAAAAGTGGATATTAATATAATGTGTTTGTGTTTTTCATACAATTTAACCGTGAAATTTGCATTCATACTATTTGTAAATGAAGTACCATTTATCTATTAATATCAGCCATTTATTTCAACCATGTGTCCATTACTCTTTGCAAACTATTTCACATCATATATCTCTTTTAGCCTACTAATTGAAACTATCCATTACTTTTACCCAGGTATTTCACATTAATTATGTTTAGCCAACTACTTTCAACCATGTGTCCATTTCTTTAAAGGGATAGTTCAACATTTTGGCAAATTCGCCTATTGCCGTAATCCCTATAGTCATATGAGTAGGTACATTACCTTTAATTGTCAGTGCGTGCTGTTCTGAGATCGGTGGGACAGAGATGCCCGCTGAAATGGAGGTAAACGGTACAGGTCCCTCTCTCCCTTAAAACTAATCAAATACACCATCAAATGACTCCAAATTAAAACTAATCAAATACACCATCAAATGACTCCAAAACGCTCTTGTGGAAAACACATGGCTTGCACATTCCCCACGCTATGAAATAATAATGTATAATTAAGTAACATTACGACACATGAAGCAAATACTCGGAACTACTTTCTTGAGTAAACCACTGGGCGGAGTGACACAGTGCGTACCTGAGACAGTGCCGTTGTTATTGCTTGTAGCCATTTGCGGTATCGTCAGCTGGACGCACCAGAAGGTTTGAGGAAAGTTTACAAGTGTT